>NC_079513.1:2211335-2218947 GCF_000801105.2 Raphanus sativus | reverse complement strand
CTAATCCTTTATATATCATAACCTCAATAGGATTAGGATGACTTACAACCTAAGCTAACTTCAAGTTTATCTCAACATTGTCCCCCTTAAGCTTGAAGTCTTCATCTTTCACATTTTGAACTCCGATCAGTCTTCTCATCTCTTCAAATTTAACACGACCAAGAGACTTAGTTAATATGTCTGCCTTTTGCTCATTCCCCGGAACATAGTCGACTTCAACTTGCTCGTTTTCCACACACTCTCTTATGAAATGAAACCTCCGATGTATATGCTTGCTTCGACCGTGAAACACATGATTCTTAGTGAGAGCAATCGCTGACTTGTTATCAACTCTAATAGTCGTTTTCTTGCATGTCTCGCCAACAACTTCGCTTAAGAGTTCTTGGAGCCAGATAGCTTGCTTCGCTGCTTCTGTTGCGGCCATAAACTCAGCCTCACATGATGATAACGCCACAACCTCCTGCTTTTGAGAACACCAAGTTATGGGACTCTGATTGAGGTAGAATATGTGCCCGGTTGTGCTTCTTCCATCGTCAATATCAACGTTATGTGAGCTATCACAGAAACCAATCAACTCTTGACTTGTAGACCTTCTGAAACAGAGTCCTAATGATGTAGTTCCACGCAAGTATCTCAGGGTCTGTTTCAAAGCTGCTCCGTGGGATTCCTTTGGATCCTGCATATACCTGCTAAGTAACCCAACACTATAGGATAAGTCAGGTCGCGTATGTAACAGATAACGAAGACACCCAATGCTCCTCCTGTATTCTCTTTCATTAATGCTTCTCTCGTTTGTTGCCTTTGAAAGTTTTAGGTTTATGTCCATAGGTATACGAGTAAGATTGCAACCATCCATGCTTGCTTCCTCGAGAATCTTACGAGCATACTTATCTTGTGATAGCATGATTCTTCCATCAAGCTGGTTAACTTCAATACCTAAGTAGTAAGTTAACTTGCCCAAATCACTCATCTCGAACTTCTCTGACATCTCATGTTTGAACTCCATGATCGTTTGTACACATGAGCCTGTGACAAGCAAGTCATCGACGTATACACACAAAATAAGAAGCCCTCGTTTTTCTTCTCTTCTATAAAGTGATGGTTCCTTGGAGCATCTGACGAAACCAAGACTGTGTAGAATTCTATTGAGTTTCACGTTCCAGGCCCTAGGCGCCTGCTTTAATCCATAGAGTGCTTTGTTTAATTTATAAACCTTCTCTTCCTTTCCCTCGATCTCAAACCCCTCAGGTTGTGTAACATAAACTTCCTCCTTCAAATCTCCATGTAAGAATGCGGTTTTAACATCAAGATGATGTATAACCCATCCTTTAGAAGCTGCGAATGCAATGACAAGTCTGATTGTCTCAATACGGGCCACAGGAGCAAAGACCTCGTCGTAATCAATACCATGCCGTTGAACATAACCCTTAGCTACCAGTCGAGCTTTGTATTTGCTAATGCTTCCATCTGCATTTCGTTTTATTTTAAAAACCCATTTCAAACCTATAGGTTTGAATCCTTTCGGTAGATCAACAAGAGTCCATGTGTTGTTTTTCTCTATTGAAAATATCTCATCCTTGCACGCGTCGATCCAAACCTGTAGCTTCTTTGCCTCATTGTAGTCCCACGGCTCATTATTCATAGCCATTAAGAGTCTTTCACATTTTTCTTTAGCAAGAAGAAGATAATCATCTAAATAAGAGGGCTTTGTACTTATTCTTGATGATCTTCTGACAAAAGGTGAAGACTGTTCTTCTTCACTATCTTCCCCGTTTTCACTATCTTCCCCGTCTTCTCCTTCCTCTGCATCTTCTTCTTCCTCGTGTTCTGTCCCATCGATTGATAACGCCTCAGTTTGACTGTCATCATTATCCAAAAGCTTTATTTTTATCCCAAACGCACCAGAGTCACTTTTACCCGTCTCAGTCTCATCCCAACTCCATTGCTTAGCTTCATCAAAGTATACATCACGACTAACAATAATTTTTTTACTAGAAGGATCATACAGACGATAAGCTTTAGTCCCTGGTTCAATTCCTAGATGTACTAAAACTCTGGAGCGATCATCCAACTTCTTTCTTCCTACTGTCTCTGTTCTAGCATAACATACACACCCAAAGACCTTAATATGCTCGATGTTAGGTGATCGATTTCGTAGAGCTTCATAGGGTGTCTGTTCAGATAAGGCTCTCGTTGAGATCCTATTAATCAAATAAGTAGCATGTCTCACCGCTTCTCCCCAAAACTTATTTGGTATATTCATATGTTTTAACAAGCTTCTTGTCATCTCAAATAGAGTACGGTTTCGACGCTCGACGACTCCATTTTGTTGTGGAGAATAAGGTGCTGTCAAGTGCCTCATGATTCCATTCCTATCGCAATATCTCTTGAATTCATGAGAAGTGAACTCGCCACCTCTGTCGGTTCGGAGTGTTTTTATTGTCAACTTAGTTTCTTGCTCCACAAGTTTCTTGAAATTTTTGAATTTTTCAAAGGCTTCACTCTTCTCTGTAAGTAATATCGTCCACATGTACCTAGAAAAATCATCAATCAGAACAAATACATAGCGCTTCTGTCCAGGTGTAGGAGGAGTGATAGGTCCGCATAAGTCTCCATGTACAAGTTCTAGTGGTTGTGTTGCTCTGTACGATGTTGCCGATGGGAATGGTTTCCTGGTTTGTTTACCGAGTAAACATGATACACAGGTCTCCTTCTCGATCGTCATACTGGGCAATCCAACCACCAGTTTCTTATTCATCATCAGTTTCATGGTTTCGTTGTTGAGATGTCCTAGCCTTGCGTGCCATTTAGAGGACTCTGATACGGTTGATACTTGCAGACATTTGATGGTATCGGACTGAAGAACAACTTTATAAAGACGATTCTTTGATCTTTTGCATTGAATCATTATCTGTCCAGTTCGATCAAAGACTTTCAGTACATCTTCTTTCATACTCACCTCGCACCCTGCTTCGGTAGCTTGTCCAAGACTTACAATATTGCTCTTCAATCCAGGTATGTAATAAACATTATTTAGCACCTTCTTATCACCTTCCTTTAATATGAATCTGATAGAGCCTTTTCCTTTAATCTCAATACGGGAATCGTCACCAAAACGGACTATTCCTGTCACACTTTCATCCAGTTTGTAAAAGAACAAACGATTTCCACTCATATGGTTACTGGCTCCGTTATCAAGATACCATAAGTTTTCCATTCCTTGCTCTTCTTCGAATGTGCTCGGCTTCACTTTCTTTTCGTTTAAATAGACTATTTCATGCACCATTAATTTATCAGCATCTTGTGTATCATCTTCCTTTTTCTCGATTGTCTCTTGAAGCTTAAGCTTTGCATCAGGACATTCTGAGGCGTAGTGACCGGTTTTATCACAAGAGAAGCAGGTAATGTGACTTTTATCTTTGGTTCCGTAGTTACCTTGTTTGTATGCTTCCCTTTGTGCATAATACCCTCCAGATCGTCCCCGGCTTCTTCCGCCTCTCCAAGTTCCTCGTGTGCCTCGTCCTCGTCCTCTTCCAGGTCCGTAACCATCATACTGAAACTCATTACTAGCGTACATGAGTTTATCTCTGTCATCATTCTGTTCTTCATCATCTTCTTCATTTATCCTTTCTTCGTATGCTTTCAATCTTCCGACTATATCTTCAAAAGTGGTTTCATTGAGATTCAGCATCTGTTCAATGGAAGCAACTATTTGAATATATTTCTTCCTCGGTAAACTCTTTAAAAATTTCTTCACAAGCTTCGGTTCTTCTATCTCTTCACCAAGCGATGCACACTTTGAGGATATTTCAGTTAACTTTCCGATGAAGCTATCAATAGTATCTTCTCCCTTCATCTTTAATTTATCAAAGTCTGTCATTAGAGTTTGTAGTCGCGCTTCTCGTACTCTTTCAGCCCCTACATGCCTTGTTTTGATCGCATCCCAAACTGCTTTAGCTGTACCTAGATTACCTACTTGCAAGGTTAGCGCTTCTGGTATGGACTGGAACATTAAAGCTATGGCCATGTAGTTCTTCTTTTTGTGCTTACTTCCATCTTCAATTGTTTCCCAGACATCATTAACTTTGAGTACGATCTCCATCCTCATAGCCCAAACTGTATAGTTCGAAGAATTCAGCATAGGCAGCTTAATAGTTGAGGATCCAACATCTTTGTTGTCTGCCTCGGCTTCGGTTTTTACTTCCTTTGCGTCTCCCATGGTAATAACAGAAGAAAACTTTCGTATCCAAAGTTATCAACTTGTTTTGGCTCTGATACCAAATCTAGAACTCAAGAATGAACAATATAGAGATCAAGAGTGTTTCGCAAGTCCTCTGTTTTATTAATCAAAGGCGCTTTCAAACCTTACAATCTTTCGTTATATCTTACATCTCCACTTTCGTATCATATATATAGGTTTAGCTATTTCCTAAACCTACTAGTAATCACTTTCACTTTCATGTATATCCTAATCCTTTATATATCATAACCTCAATAGGATTAGGATGACTTACAACCTAAGCTAACTTCAAGTTTATCTCAACAAATATAACGATCTAATCATCTTTGTAATGTCTTCTTCATCCACCATGTGTTTTATTGATCAATAGATGATATAATTTGATGTAACAATATCAACTTTGATATCCATACAAGCAATTAGTATTTTAGGAAACATACCTAATCTACAGATTGACTATTATATACACCATGCCGTACGTTTGTAAGTTCAAGTTGTGTATAATACCAGTTCATCATCTGATATTATAAACAGTTGGACTAGTTTATACATAGCTAAATTCAATTTAACTGAATAGTCTATGTCCAAATACATTTCAGATAAAGTATCATGTTAAGATTGTTTTTAGTTTTAAAATTGTTCTTTTAGTCTTTCAACATAAATATTGGTATAAAAACGTAATTTAACTCCAATATGTCAAAATTTAGAGGTACAATGGAAACTTATCAAACTTTTCTGTGTGGATATGTCAAAACAATGTTTATTTTATTTTAAGACATGGAAATATAGATTGTTGATTTATTAGATAATAGATAATATCAGTTTTAGAAATATCAAATTAAATGTATTTAGAAAATGAAGACATGTTATACTATGGAAAAAGTGAGACCTTTTGGAGACAAAAATGTCAAACATGTGAAAGAAAAATGAAAATTGTGGCCTTTAAGATTGTAAAATTGACTTGATGAAGTGAGTGTTTGGTCCCTCCACCGAATTTTCTAGACCTTGTAACTCTTTTTTTTCCTTCTATTTATTTAGATGGAACAAATCATTCCTACCAATTGGAAATTGAAATTTGTCGAGTAATTTGGCCCCTTTCTTTCCGGTATTAAATACTTATTAAGCTTTAACCTATATTAGATTTTGATCCGCGTTTTGAAAATGCAGAATTATTTTTGACTCAAAAAGTAATGTAACAATTTATACATTGTATATCATTTCTTGTTAAACTTGTGTACATGATTTATTTAAATTATTTTTATATATGTGCTAATTTTTTGGATTTTGAAAAAGAAATAAATAATAATTTGTATTACACACTAAATTTTTATCCACTATTAAAAACTATATGAGAAATAATCATCATAACTGTTATTTTAGTTTTACTATGTTTTTGATACCCGACCTGGATCCGTGATCAAACCAATAAATCTTGTTCAGAGTTATTTTTTAAATCTATTATAATATGGAAATTTTCAATTCCATATATTGTTATGTTGCATAATTGATTGATTAGTTACATCATTATAGAATTTGTTAATTCGTAAATTAGAAATAGTTAATAATGCGCCAAATTGATTGATACAATTAATTTTTACGTGCCATGTTAATAGGGAAGTAGAATCAAGTTGTGCATCAAACTTGCCATGTTAATAGGAAATATTTGCTTGCTCAATTTAAATAATTTTCAAAATATTTGTTTTAAACATTAAATGGTAATGGCATACTTGTAATATTAAAAAATTAAATAGTAATTCTAAAACGTAATTTAGTTTTAATAATATATATATTAGTAAAAGATAAGTAAGAATAGAAATACTACTAAATTTTGCAAGTTATATACACTAGAATATCACTGTATCTATAAATAATTTTACTCTCAGTTAATGAAGATTTTTCATTTAATTAATACATTTTTATAATTGTAATTTTACCACCAAAAACGGCATCAATGACAAATGATAATAAGAATCGCATGCTATCAGGATTAAATAAAAAAATCACATAACAATAGTGGTTTACTTTTATATTTAAAATCTCCAACCAACGAGACTAATAGTAAATTCATGCAAATGTGGTTTACTTATTTTTTACCTAAAATTTGAACATATTATTGAAAAAAAAATATTCATACATATATATTAATTTGGTTACTTATTTATGAAATTTTATCAAATTTTGATTTATCTAATCTTTCTAAACAAACAAAATAAATAAATTATTCTTGTATGCCACAATATATTACAACCAAAAGAATTTATTTGTTTAGTTATTATTTTCCTTAATTCAATTTTACTAGATGTTTAAACAAACAAAATAAATAAATTCAAAATACAAATTATAATATCTTCCAAATTTTATTCATAAGAATATTTAATATCGCTACAAGATATAGGAAACTGAATCATATTATTCATTGACAAAAAAAAATTCTTAACTTACTTATCAAATCTACAAATAATTATGAACTAGATTTTGACTCGTGCTTTGGAAAGCACTGAATTCTTTTTTTCCAGTTCGGTTCAAGTTCGGTTTTGATTTTTCAGTATCTAGGTTTAAGAGATATAAAATTCGATCGATTGTGTATTGGATTTGAGCTTAAATACTCTGATCTGGTTAGTTTATTTATTTTATATGTTGTGTCGATTATCGGTTCAGTTTCAGTTTAGTTTGGTATGTTATACAAATATATAAGTCGATATAATATATATGTTCATTGTTGTAAGATTTTTTTTTGTTTTTTTATGTTAGTTTGGTTATAGTCGATTAATGTCTTAAAATTCTAAATATAAATAAATACTTTATATATATGTGTTTTTAATTTGGAAAATATAAAAATGATGGATAAAATTATTTTTATTCATAAATAGCCCATAAATTTAGTTTATTTAATATTGGTCCCATAACAAATTTGATTATACACTTATATTTTTTATATAGTTCTTGTCGTCGAGTAGTAGTAATAGGATAATCAATACAATTAAAGTCGATTATAACAAGGAATATTCTAAAGATATACATCATTGGAGATATATGGAGCTACAAAATCTATTGTATTTGTTTTTTAGATCTATTTTGTTACAACAACAAAATATTTTTGATAATCTTGTTATTATGTCAAAAAGAATCTATTGTAGTTTTTACATATAAAAGTTTGTTCAAAACATATTATTTCGATAAACCCAAATACAAACAAAGTTAAAAAATATAGCGATAGTTAGTTTATAGTTTTTTTTTAAAATAATGTAATACCGTCGAGTAAAAAAGTAATTTAAATTATATTTAGTGGATATAGAATAAAATGAACATCATATAAAATGTCGAAGGGCTTACAGGGAAAGAAAAAAAATGTAAATGTTAGCTTAGTTTGTG
>NC_079513.1:2183343-2211235 GCF_000801105.2 Raphanus sativus | reverse complement strand
TTCTATTACATGACTGATATATAAAAATTACAATATAAATAAATATTTTTAAATTGTTAAAAAAAATATATTTTTAAAAAATAAGATAACTCTTATATATGTTGTTAGATAATTTATTATAAATTAATCTAATGAAATTGTCAAAAATAAAAACATATTTTTGGAACATAAGATAATTCATATATATGTATATGTTGTTATCAAGAAATAATATTTTCTACTATAAAGGTAAAAATAAAGATATATACCTATTTATAAATAAATATTAATCAAGCAAAAAAGTATAAATATATTTTCTTAAATATTTTTAATATGTGGGTTAGAAGTTTGACCAAAAAAAGAACTTCCTAATTGCTTGTGGCATCGTAGAAAAAATAGAATATTGAATATATAAATAAAGTTAACTAATATATATAAAAACTATGTAAATAATTATATAGATTAAATTATATTATAGCTATATAAATTAAGAGCATAACTAGTTTCTTTGCAATCACCCGCAAACGCGATTTTTGCGGTTGGTAGCGGTTGTCAAGATTTTGAAACAATCACAGAAAATGATATAAATCGCTTCAAACCGCTCTAAACCTCTTATAATCAAAAGTTGGTTCTATTTAGCGTTTGCAGTTGCAGGGGATAAGTTTTTAACTTTTGAAAATAAAAGTATAAATAAACACTACAAGAAAATATATTATTTATTAGGGCGCTATTCGTTGTAAATCCGTTGTAAAAAAGGAATTACGACGAATTTACCTCAAAACGCGTTTCGTTGTTAATCGTCCGTCGTAAAGGAAGATTCGTCGTAAACGCCACGTAACGTTTACGAGTAAATGAATTTGTCGTAAACGAGAAGGAAAGCTTTCGTCGTAATGACCACGTAAACACTCGTTGTAACTAACTCGTAAAGGTTCGTCGTAAAGGAGTTGTAAATATTTCGATGTAAAAGACACGTAAATATTCGATGTAAATTCGTTGTAAAATTTACGACGACTTTACATGTCCGTCGTTGTAAAATCGATGTAATTGTTTACATCGTATTTACGACCTCTTCGATGTAAATTCGTTGTAAATTTTACGACGAATTTACATCGTTTGTTTATTTATTATATTAATTTCATTTATTATTTTACTTTTATTTATAATAAAATTGGAAATTATAAAAATTAAAATTTCAAATAATAAAAAAACAATTGTTTAGAAAATAAACATTTCATAAATAAAATTTAAGTTTTAATATTTTACAAAACAAAATTATAAAAATAAAAAACTACGGGAGCGATACATCATCAAAGTAGTCGTTCCCGCTCGGTCCCTCTCCGCTCGTTCCCGCTCCCCACTGGATCGGTAGATTCGGGATCCCGTTGTTGCATCCCGAGAGCTTTTCGTCTGGCCGCCAACGCTCTCTGCATGGTCGGGTTCCCCATCGCCATAATATCCAACATGTTCTCGAGAGAGTCTAAACGCTCCTGCTGGGTATCCAATCGAGCCTGCATCTGAGAAGTCTCTTGGGCCCGTCTCGAAGAGTATGACGAAGTCGCCCTTGCGACTTCGTTAACAGAACCGATTCCCACCGTCCGGTCCTTCTTTCTTGGAGCGACCTACAAAAAATAATATTAAATAGTTAATATTGTTGAAATAGTAAAATTAATTTAAACTAGCTTTTAAATTTTACCTCCTCGAAGATCCTGTCGACCTCTTCCGTCGTCAATTTGACGTGTAATCCATCCGGAGACTGCTGGGTGAGTTGTGTCTCCCGCTCATCAACCCGAGCAGCCACAGTGTTGAAGAGCTTCTCGGATGCAGGATCAACAAAAGTCCCGTCCGGTTTGGCGTGAGTCATCTTGAAGAGGTCGGACAAAGATGGCATGACTCCGGTTTTTGCCCGGTGGTATGAACCATAGGCAAATTCCCGTCTTTATCCTTGGTCCTACGGGAAGCGGAGCAGGAGTTGGCCTTCCGGATTGAGCTGGGTAGATTCCAAAAGGCAATGAGGCCATCCCATACATCCTTGGTGACCCCAATGGACTTCCCGTCATAGCCGTAGATCTCCCACTTATCCTTCCAATCTGAGACCGTGTTGGTAAGGCGAGTCTTCGCCTTTGCCTCGAGTTCCTTCTTCACCATTCGATGATTCCTAAAGACCAGTGCCACCTTTGCTGAAACGAACAAAATTATGAAACCATTAATAATTAATAATTAATAATTAATAATTAATAATTAATAAAAATAAAAAAAAATATTAAAAAGAAAATTGAAAAATTACCGCAAACTGTTTAAACCAACTGTTTAAACCAAGTGGTCTTGACGTGATCTGGAGTCAAGCTCCAGTTTGGATAAGCTCCGTCTAAGTATCCCTTCATCGTCTGTGAAACGCTCCGGAAAACACGGTTGTTGGCCCCAAACCTGCAAATTGAACCAACTTGTTAATTAAAAAATATATAAATGATTTGAAATTTTTAAATTATAAATGTACTTACCAATAAGTACCCGGCGGTCTATCGGGGTCCAAAACGTCCATATCCTCCCGTCCAGTCTGGGAAAGCAAATCCTCCACCGTATATCTTGCGTATGGTGCATGAGGAGGCACCCGCAAGTCTGGATGAACATCTGCCCCTGGGCTCCTGCGGAGCTGCTGGTGGAGGAGGTGGAGGTGGAGGTGGAGCCATCTGAGGTGCGGGATGAGGAGGACTCCAAACTCTCTGAGATGTCTGAGAGTCCGGAACGGCATCAGAAGATGTTCGGCCGCCGGAAGAAGACGTCCCGGCACCGTCGCCAAACATCTCATCATAAATCGGTGGTGGTTTTTTCCTATGAGCCATGATCTACATTATTTAAAAAAAAAATTAACTAAAAATCACAACACTTTTAATTAATTATTTTAAAAAATAATTCCCTATACTAACCACCTAAACTAATTCCCTAAACTAATCCTCTAAACTAATTCCCTATACTAACCACCTAAACTAACTATAAAAACAACTAACTAGAGAGAGAGAGAGAGGAGTTACCTTAAGAGAGAGAGGTTTGTGAGGAATGAACGAGGAAGCCTCGTTCAGAGGCGTTGCATATATATAGAAAACACATTCCTCGTAAATTCGTCGTAACTTTACGAGGAATATACCAGGCCCGCTTTTTTGGGTTTACGATGAAAGTACCAGCCCCGCGGTTTTTGGTTTACGAGGAAAGTACCAGGCCCGTGTTTTAGTTTACGACGAATTTACGAGGACACGTGCTTTCATTAATTACGACGAAAGTACCAGGCCCGCGTTTTTGGTTTACGAGGAATTTACAACGCCTGTATGAAACCACAAATCAAATCCCTAAACTCTGATTCATGGTTTACAACGAAGTTACGACGAACCTATGTTTTACGAGGAAAGTACCAGGCTCGCAGTTTTTTTTTACAACGAAATTACAACGAAATATGTAAAACCCCGAAAATCAAAATCCCTAAACCCCAAACTTACATATCTATACTATCATATTTTTTACACATTTCAACCTCTTTTTCCAACTCAAACCATAAACTCCTATTTTTTTTTAAAAAAATGCATATTATATAAAATAGAATTTGATACACATATGAAAATAAGATCTTATAATAAAAATCAACATTTGTTACATATTTTACATCATGAAGAATCGTTTGAGTTCTCATCAACATCACTACAATGATCATCATCGCTTCTATCGAACTCATCTTCACGTGCTTCATCCGTCACATCTTCGGGAAGATCTTCATATTGACGGTTATCCGGGTCGATCAAAAGAATTTCATCAGTTTGTTGATCAGGTACCTCAACTTCATTGATTGCATCTTCTTCTTGCAAAGGTGGTTCTTCTCCAGCAACAATCCGTCCACGAGGTGTAATTTTGATAGCAGTTAACCAATTTATCCCAGAACTCCGAAGGCGAGGGTATGGAAGGAAGCTAACTTGTTCGGCTTGGGAAGCTAAGATGAAAGGCTCGAATTTGTTATATCTTCTCCCATAATGGATATCCACAACACCAAATTTGTTAAACCGAACACCACGGTTCTCCAAGGGGTCGAACCACTCGCATTTGAAGAGGACACATTTTAGCTTCAACAACCCTGGAAGTTCCACTTCAATAATCTCTTGCAAGATCCCGTAAAAGTCTGTTTCACCTTTCACACATATTCTGTAGTTGCTTGTTGCCCGATGTCTCCCATACTCATATGTATGAAAAGTGAAACCTCGTGTGAAGTACATAGATGATGTGGTGACCTTTGCTAATGGACCTTGGATCAAATCATGAAACCATACAGGATAATATGGATCGTCATAATCAACCTACAAATTAATACATCACTGTTAGAATTTTACATTATCAATAATAGTACCAAAGATTACTTAATATGTTAATATTACCTGTCCTTTTAACCACTTGACAAAGTGCTTATCTTTCCTTGCATCCACCTCGGTTGCGGATATTCCTGGTATTGCTTCTTCAACTTGAGATACAAACAAGCTGCAAATTAAACAAATGCATCATATCATATAATTAATTAACATCATATCGATCATATAATACACACGAATATTATTTACCTTTCAAATGAACGCATCACAGCATCCTCGCAGTTGAGCAGAATATAAGTGTGGGCACTATGCTTATCCTCATCACTGGACCACCATACTTCTCTCAGTTTACCACCAAACCGTCCAATTTGGCAGAAAATGTCAGGAACACCGTCTACTGCATAAGATTGCGGTACTCCACCAGCATCATATCTTCTAGGAACTTTTTTCCTCGTACGAACCGTTGAAGCAAAGTAGTATGATGTGAAGTTAGATGTTTCTGCTGTCAAACTTCCAGCCACAATCGAACCTTCCACCTTTGCAAGATTTCTTGCTTTCCCCTTCAAATGTTTCATAGAGCGCTCATATGGATACATCCATCCGCTGTGAACAGATCCGCGAAGTAATGCTTCGTACGGGAGGTGGACAACTAGATGTTCCTTGGCGTCAAAAATGATGGAGAAAATATATTCTCTAAGTTGCACACTATGATCGGGATGTTCTCATGAAGTTGTTCGATGACTTCTTCCGTGTGCTAAGGTCTCTGAAGAAAGCTCTGATCGCTGTATATTGCAAATATAACTCAAATTAGTACCATTTCATAATATATATATGTATATTATTAATTAATATTTACCTGCAAGTGCTTCATGTACATTTGTTGGAAGGAGCTCAGCAAAAGCGAATGGAAGTAGTCGTTGCATAAACACATGACAATCATGACTCTTCATTCCTGAGAAATTTTGACCTCGTTCAATACATCTTGACAGATTTGAAACGTAACCATCAGAAAACTTCACTTCTGATGCAACCCAGTCAAACAAAGTTGACTTCGCTTCTGATGACAATCGAAAGATGGGAACATGAATGTTTCCATTGCTCTTGATATGTAACTCACTTCTTGAGCAAATATCGGGTATGTCCATCCTTGACTTTTTGTTATCTTTTGTCTTCTCTGGGACGTTCAGTATTGTATTCATGATGTTGTCAAAAAAGTTCTTCTCTATATGCATCACATCCAGGTTGTGGCGTAAAATAAGATCTTTCCAGTAAGGTAGCTTCCAAAATATATTTTTCTTATGCCAATTGTAAGATACCCCCATACCCATCAGGCATATTTCCAGGAACATGCCAGTTTCCTCCTTTCTTCACAGTTTCCTGAGCTCCGTAATAATCAATGTCCTCCTCGATCTGCTGGCCGGTGAGATATGGAGGAGGACTGTCTCTGACAACTTTGTTTTTCCTAAACAATGTCTTATTTCTTCTGTAGGGATGGGCAATGGAAAGAAATCGACGATGACAATCAAACCAATAACTCTTTCTACCATTCTTCAGTTGAAAAGCATATGTAGATCCATGACAATATGGACAAGATAACCTTCCATGAGTTGTCCAGCCAGACAACATTCCATAAGCAGGAAAGTCACTTATCGTCCACAGCAGAACTGCTTGCATCGTAAAATTGGTTTTCGTGGAACAATCATAAGTTCTTACCCCTTCTGACCACAACTCCTTTAGCTCCTGTATCAGTGGTTGAAGAAATACATCCAACGACCATTTTGGATGCTTCGGCCCAGAGATTAATATGGTCAAGAATAGAAATTTTTGTTCCATGCACATGTCCGGTGGCAGGTTGTATGGCGTAAGAATAACTGGCCACAAAGAATACTGTCTCCCAGACATACCAAATGGACTAAATCCATCAGTGCATAACCCAAGATAGACATTCCGAATGTTTTCAGCGAAATCTGAGTATACCTTGTTGAAATGTTTCCACGCTCTTGCATCTGATGGGTGAGCGACCTCGCCATCCTTCTGAACATGTTCAGCATGCCACCTCATCGATGCAGCAGTCCTCTCCGATTGGTATAATCTTTTTAACCTGTCTTTAATTGGTAGGTACCACATCCTTTGGTACGGTACCCTATTCCTCCCACGTCCTTGCGGCTTGAATCGTGGTTTCTTGCAGAATCGACACTCTTCTAACTTCTCATCATCCTTCCAGTAGATCATGCAGTTGTCGATGCAAAGATCTATCATCTCCGAAGGCAAGCCAAGACTATAAACCAATTTCTGAATCTCATAATAAGATTCAGCTGACACGTTGTCTTCTGGCAAATACTCTTTGAACAACTCCGCCCAAGCATCCATGCAATTCTCAGGTAAATTATGATCCGTTTTAATGTTCATCATCCTAGCTGCTAGAGACAATTTAGAGAGACATTCTCTACAACCAGTGTAGATTGGTTGATTTGCAGCATCTAACATTTCATAAAACCTTTTTGCATCCAAATTAGGTTCTTCTACATTCCCAGTTTCATGAGTTATTGTTGTAGTTGTTTCTAAAAATGCATCAGTAATCATGTCTTGAACCCTATCATGATCTACCATCTGCTCCTCCTGATGATAACTAGATTCATTATGCAAATGATTCGGTTCTTCACTATTACCAGCATCCTCAAAATTATTACTACTACTAGCTTCATTTCCACCATAACCCTCCCCATGTTGATACCAAACATAATATTGTGGTGTAAATCCTCTGTTTAGTAAGTGCTTCCATACAGTTTCACTACGAGCAAATTTTGAATTCTTGCATTTCCGACAAGGGCAGAACATCTTACCACTTTCCTGCGTGATCGGTGTACAGCCCGCCTGGTGCATGAATGTCTCTAGTCCGCTTAGAAATGCATCCGTCACTTTACCGGAATCATCTTTATGCGAATACATCCAACTTCGTAACTCGTAAATATTATAGCCATCAGCCATTTGTTTTTCTTTTTTCTGGTTTTTTTCTTTGATTTCGTTTGTGTGTTATTTGAATTGAGAAATGATCATATATATAGACGATTTTCGTATCTGGTAGGCGAAGGTATAACATGGATTTTACAACGAAAAGCTTTACTATGGTTTTACATCGTTTTTACATCGTTTTTAAATCTTATTTACAACGAATTTACAACGAAGTTAGTTTATTTAAACCCCACTATATACACGTTTCCACCAAAAAAAAACGGTAACATGATTCGTTGTAAATCACACGTAAATTTACAATGATTTTACAACGAAGTTAGTTACTTTAAACCAAACTATATGCACGTTTTCACCAAAAGCAACGGTTACATGATTCGTCGTAAATCACTCGTATATTTACAATGCGTTTACGACGAATTGGGCTTTCCACGTAAAAGTCTCGTAAAATTACATTGGATTTACGACGAACCGTTATCGTTGTAACTTTACAACTCCTTTACGACGAATATTTATTTCTACGTAACTTCGTAGTAAAAACCACGTAAATTTACGAGGAAATAATTTCCTCGTAACCGGTCGTTGTTATAGACGCGTTTTCTTGTAGTGAAAAATATTTAATAAAAATTTAAATTGAAATAAAAGAAATACTAAAATTTTATATATTATATTATAATTTATGTTAAAACTTTAAAGGAAAAAAATCTATAATTAAAAAAAAATAGTATAGTTTTATAAATATAATTTTAATATTTATTATACTATATGATTTTAATACTTTTGTAATTATATATAATGTGAATATTGTTAATTTATTATTTAACAGCAGCTACATTCAGTAGTTAATCAGTCATAAGTATTCCGCGGAGATACTAATTTATAACTGTTGTATCAATTGTGCAGCTATCATCACGTTTTTTTATAGTGTTTGTAATATAATACTATAGTTCAAGTAATTATAATTAGACTACATGATAAAGATTCTGCTAATTATCTTTTAATTCCAAAACATTACGTCATTAGACTATATGATAAAAATTCTGCTAATCAAATGCCATGTAAATAAATGTTTTCCCATCCTAAAGATGTTGCGAACTTGACACTTGAAGAAATGAAAGAAAAAACTCAGTGAGCCAATTAATTAATCAATTAGGTGTCTGGAAATAGTTGGGAAAATAATTATGCGTTTTTTTTACGGCAAACGTCTATTCTATTAAAGAAAAATGATTATGCGTTAATATCACATTACTGAACATGAAAACAAAAATAAAAGTATCACGTTATTGGACGGTACTACGGTAGTCATCACGTGTAAAAAATGTCAATTACGTGGAAATGTACCAACTTGGTTATGAGTTCTACTCCCAATCAGAAGAAAAAAAAACAATATAATTAAAAATCGTAACCAATCTTCTTTTTTCCTTTTAATATATAGTTTTCTGGGAATTTGTGTTTTTTTTTTGTTTTTCTCCATGTAGTAACTTTAGTGATGGCAAGTATATTACAGAATCCGTGCGATTTCTGGGCTTGTCAGTGGGCCCACAAAAGGACTTTTTTTTTTGCCATCTTAATTTTATTAAACAACCAGGCCCAAGAAAAAAGCCCATAACCGATATAAACTAAGGCAAAAACCCGACAACAAAGTAAAAGCCCGAGGAGGCAAAAAAACACAAAAGAGCTCAAGCCCAAACCGATAGATCGAAACGGCGCCAACCTAAACACGCGTCTGAGAGCGATGGTAAGCGTTCCACGTGTCTGTCGTCTCCAACACACGCAACCCGCGTCACCTCTGCTTCACATCGCACCGAAAACGCCGGTGTAGACTTCCAGTCGCCGGTTCTCGACTTCCCACCAAACCCAATCGGAGACTCCTTCTCCGTCACCCTTGCCGCCGACAACCCACCCCCAACGACAATATTGGAGGTAATGGATTCCTCAGCGTAGGCCTGGGCATTCGGATTACCGGTTCGGATCCGGGTCGAATGTTTCGGATTTCAGATATTTCGGAACTAGTGAAAATGGTACCGTTCGGATAATTTAAAATTTCGGTTCGGATACGGTTCGGTACCTGTCGGATCCGGTTCGGATCCGCTTATATCCGAAGTAACAAAAAAATTAACGGATCTGATTAATATTTATAAATTTATTATATATATATATATATAGATATAAACTTTAAAATACATATATAAACACTATATGATGCATTGGTGTAGTGTCACGTGATGTGGTAAGTGTAAGATGAGGTTCATGGTTCGATTCGCTAGTGATGCATATTAAATTTTACATCTCGGATACCCGTACGGATCTCGGATTTTTCGAATATCTATACGGATCTCGGATTTCTCGGATACCCGTACGGATCCCGGATATACCCGAAACCGATCCGGTACCCGACCAATTTTAAAACCTCATCCGACCGGGTATTTTTCTAGAACCGAACCCGATCCGAGATCCGATTTTTCGGATAATTATCGGTTCGGATCTTTGGATCCGGATAATTTGCCCAGGCCTACCTCAGCGAGTCATTTCCGGCCGAAGACCACCGCTAGACGGGCGATGCTTCGCCGGGCCACACCTTGGCTTGCATGAAATCGCAGCCAACTTCACCACTTCCAGCGCAGAGAATTGATCGAGACAAAATCGAGATCTCCTCCTGGATACACGAATTTGGGAACGCTTGAGAACCACCGAAAGCCGGCCGTCCACACCAGAGAGAAGGTGGTGACGCCAGAGTCGAAGCCGGACGACCACCGTGAAACAAGCGCGTCGCCGGAGTCAAAAACATCGGATTAAAATGAGCCACTAGAGCTACAAGACAAAAGAGAAAAGAAAAAAAAAACAAATTTAACAACCGTACCGACGGTGGCTATGTACTAGAAATAAGAAAAAATGTATCTCATTGAAACAAAAAAATTTCTCAGAATATATATTTTTATGAAACGGATGGAGTATAAGATATGAGTTCAAGATGGAAGAATTTGATTTTTATAAATCGAAATGTTTCGGTTCAAACCGAACTTGCAAATTGGTAGAGTTTTAAACTAATTAAATTGCAATTTTGATAAGTCTTTCAACAGGTTTTCTATGGACAAAACCGGAATGTTGTTGGTATTGCTAGATGGCCGGTTAATGCGGCGGCTGGATATGGCTGAGGTCACTTTCGGGATTTGGAACTGAAAACGAAGGTGATGGTGTAACGATAAATTTCTTCCACGTGGCGTAATTCACATACTCGAGGAATGACCGCGTGAGGACGAAACAAAAGAATATCTCAGCTTATTGAGGAAATATTTGGGCCTTAAAGTATTCTGCACTTTTATTTTATCTTTCACCCTAACTAGGGCAGTTAATTGCTTTAGGCCCAATAAGACTTCCAAAACCTCTCGTGATAACTTTGTTACATTTTTTTTACCAAAAAAAAAAAAAAATTGTTACATTTTTTGTTAGATGGAATTTTGGATTTTGAATTTGATGTAGTATCGGACTACCAGTGGACTACATCGTATTTCTTTTTGAATTACAATGACAGTGGATAATTGGATATCATATCAGGATGAGTTTAATATGTTATGCAGATACTGAGATACATAAATTGCCAAGTGACCGGTTTAAAGATGTGACTGTAAGCTCAAGAACTTGGAGCTTGAGAAGCTGTTGTAGTGGTGGAGTTTTGGTTCGTGTATTTGTGTTACACACACAGGATGGTGTGTGACACACGCTTCGAAAAATAAAAAGGAAATATCAAGATGTGATGATATGGAATATTTCTATATACTTGGTTGATGAAATATGTATTAAAGGAGCGTGATTAGATCCCAGATTTGAAGATTTGGTGATGCTAAAATATATGAAATATTATATTAAATAATAGGAAAATATTATTTAATATATATTGTGGCTTTTTCCTAGAATTAGGGTTAGAGCTTTTGACGTTGTAATTCTCACGGAAACATAGCAGCAGCTTTGGGGTTTCAGACAGTGAGTGATTTGTAGAGGTGATCAACAGGAGTTGGTTCCTCATAAGGGTAGATTAAGAATTGATCTGTGTCAAGCCGTGTGTGGCGTTGAGTAATTCGGATTTGACAAGTCTTTGTAAAAGATTGTTTTAGTGATTCTTAATAAAGAGATAATTGTTCTTGGAATTATTTTGTGCCGTCTGTTCTCGCTGTATCTCGAACTTACAATTGGTATCAGAGCAGGACACCTAAACGAAGAAGACATCTTCGAACCAAGGTGAGATCCTGAGAAGAGAATATGGCGATTTTGGCACAAAATATGTTGCTGCTGAATGATATGAACTATGGGTATTGGAAAGTAAGAATGAGAGCAAACTTACGTGGAGCTGATGAAGATATATGGACAGTTGTTCAAACTGGATGGGAAGAACCGTTTGTGATGCAAGAAGATGGTTTGAAGAGACCTAAACTGAAGACAAAGTGGACAGCAACAGAGAAAAAACTTTCAAGGTTTAATGCAAAAGCACTGGATACAATCTTCAGTTCTGTAGATGCAAAGCAATTTGAGCTTATTCAGGGATGTGAATCAGCTAAAGAGGCTTGGGATATACTACAAAATGCTTTCGAGGGTACTGCGAATGTTAGGAGGATAAGATTGGACTTGCTTGCATCACAGTTTGAAGACATAAGGATGAGGGATGATAAGAAGATCGGAGATTTCAGTGCGAAGCTCAGCTCCATAGCCAATGAATCACAAGTTTTAGGTAAAAAATATGAAGATGCAAAATTGGTGAAGAAGTTTTTGCGATGTTTGCCTACTAAGTTTGCAGCACATAAAGCAGCGATAACATTGACGATGAACACTGATGAACTGAAGTTTGCTGAGGTAGTAGGGATATTAAAGGCTGAGGAGATGGAATTGGAATCTAAGTGTTCAAAGCCTGCTCAAGACTCTCAAATTACAGTTGATGAAGACATCGAGAAAGCTAAGAAGCTTGAAGAATCTATTCACTTGGTGATTCAGAAACTTGAAGAAACCATGAATCTTTTGAATAAGGTGTCCAGCGACAGACTGCCTAGAGAAGAAGAAAGACATAAATGGCAGGCAGTGGTGTGTTTTAATTGTCATGGTATTGGGCATGTCAAAACAGAGTGTCCATCATTCAAGAGAAAAGAAATCAAGTGTAATGGATGTAATGGTTATGGGCACATAAAATCAGATTGTGTGAACACCAAAAAGATGAAGAAGAAGAGAAGTTGCAATGATAAAGTACCAGAGAGAAAAGAAGATGCTCTCAATTTCATGTCTCTTCATGGAGTTATAGGATCTCAAAAAGACATCACTAAGGGTGAAATTCGTATGTCGGGTGTGTCACACACCAATTCAGATGCGTCACACAGTGATACAGAAAGTGATATAGATGCAGATTTTCTAGCTGAGTATAAGGTTCTCTTTGGTAAATTTGCAGAACTCAGTCACGAAAACCTACAGCTCATCAAGGATAAAGCTGTCTTGAAATCAAGTCAACACCCTAGAGATGGAACGGACTGATGCGAAGGGTGAATCAAAGTGTAGGGTGAGAGAGGATGATAATGAAAACGAGCTTCAGTCTCTTAAGAGAGTTATTGCAGAGCAGAATCAAGTTCAACAAGAGTCTGAAATAAAGTTTCATCAGATGAAACAACTGTTGAATCAAGAACTTGAGAAGAGTCAGCTTCTGGAAAGACAACTTGCTGAGAACTACAAGAAAGTGAGAATGTTGAACACTGGATCAGCAAGTCTGGATCATATCTTGTCAATTGGGCAGTCTCCAAAAATCAGTTGGGGTTGGGTTATAAAGGGACAACTTCACAAGAGGTTGACAAGAATGAAGGAATCAAATTTGTAAAACGCTCAATTCCAGTTGTTTCAGCTGAACAAAAGGATGAAACTCAAGCAAAGATTGTGGTTCCAAAGATACAAGACAGCAAAATTGTTGCTAAGCGAATGAATGACTGTCTTTTTTGTGGTAAGACCGGACATACTGTTGCTTTCTGTTATTCAAGGAGACACCAGACTGAGCGAGCTTGGAGGATGAACTTTTGTTATGTGGAACCTAGAAGATATGGACATGTTTGGATAGCTAAGAAGGATCTGTATCCTAAGTTTACGAAAGGTGTGTCACACGAGCATACTAGTGTGTCATACAATCGAATGGGTGATCAATATACTAAGTTTGAAGAACCAGTTCGATGGCCTAGAAGGTATTGAGAGTTTTTGATGGTCCCACAAGTATCATGAAGTTGTTCAAAGAGTTTTTCACTCAAGCAGGGGGAGATGATACTCAATTCAGAGGGAGTTTAAGTTAGTACTTTGGTGGTATGTATGATGCATATTGTTCTTAGGCTTGAGTTGTAAAACTCAGTGAAAAAGGGGGAGAATGTAAGCTCAAGAACTTGGAGCTTGAGAAGCTGTTGCAGTGGTGGAGTGTTGGTTCGTGTATTTGTGTTACACACACAGGATGGTGTGTGACACACGCTTCGAAGAATAAAAAGAAAATATCAAGATGTGATGATATGGAATATTTCTATATACTTGGTTGACGAAATATGCATTAAAGGAGCGTGATTAGATCACAGATTTGAAGATTTGGTGATGCTAAAATATAGGAAATATTATATTAGATAATAGAAAAATATTATTTAATATATATTGTGGCTTTTTCCTAGAATTAGGGTTAGAGCTTTTGACGTTGTAATTCTCACGGAAACATAGCAGCAGCTTTGAGGTTTCAGACAGTGAGTGATTTGTAGAGGTGATCAACAGGAGTTGGTTCCTCATAAGGGTAGATTAAGAATTGATCCGTGTCAAGCCGTGTGTGGCGTTGAGTAATTCGGATTTGACAAGTCTTTGTAAAAGAATTTTTCAGTGATTCTTAATAAAAAGATAATTGTTCTTGAAATTATTTTGTGCCGTCTGTTCTCGCTGTATCTCGAACTTACGGTGACTGTTTACATTTTGGAAGAGAAATATATTAGAACCTGAGATAATAAAAGGTACAAACGAGAAACAACTTTCTCTACTACATACCAAACTTGTTTAGTGATAGTGTCTCACTAAAAAAACTACATTACATCTTTACAGGCGCATAATTTAGCGAGTTTATAAAGCGATACTAAAAGTTAACATGCCTTGAATGTTAAACGCGGGACGAGAAGAACGCATAGCGGGAGAAAATATGTGTTACCACTCAGTCATTTTTTTGCTATTAATTTTGTCAAAAAAGTAAATAATTAAAAAAATTCAAAAGAAGTGCGGGAGAGATTTTGTCTATAACCGCACCTATAGTAGAAACTCCACTAAGGTGCTGACTGGTTTTCCCGCTACCACTCGCAAACGCAGCTTTTGCGGTTCATAGCGGTTGTTGGCGTTTCAAAACAATCACAGAAAACGCTACAAATCGCTTCAAACCGTTCCGAACCTCTTAAAATCAAAAGCTGGTTCCAGCTAGCGTTTGCGGTTGCGGGCGGTTGCGGGAGAGTAAATTTTTTTTCTTTAAAAACAGAATAAATAAAAATAATACTAAAATATCCAATAAAAATTTTCAATTGAAATAATAGAAATTGTAAAATGAATTCATATTATATTTCAATTTATATTATAAAAATTCAAAACTAAAATATTTTCTATAAATTTTTAAAATTGAATAATATGATTTTATAAATATAAATTTTATATTTATCATATTATTATGATTTTTAATATTTTTATAATTACATAAAATGTAAATATTGTTAAATTATTATTTAACAAATGTTGTGTTTGGTAGTTTACCAGTCATAAGAGTCTCGCAAACGCAACAATTTCTAACAACTGTACCAGTCGTACAAATCTCTAGAAAACGCTTAAAACCGCAACCACCCGCATCCGCAAACTCCCGCAACCGCAACCGCAACCGCTGCGGTTACACCAGTCAGGCCCTAATATGGTGTGGTTAGTAAGTTATGCTATTATAAATAAATTATGGTTTTAACTATTAAAGCATAGAAAAGAACAAAAATGAAACAACTACTTTTATCTAAATGATATAAAATCTCAGTATTATCATTAAATTAATATTTCATATATATAAAATATTTTTAAATAGTTATATACCATTTATCTTTTAGTTTATAAAATATAAATATATTATATGTATCACCCAATTATATTATTCATTATATATGCCACCATTCATATTTTATTTTGGATCATTAATTTTAGACGAACTGTATGTATTATTTAGTTAATTAGGTTATCGGTCTGGTTTCGGTTCAGTTCTTTTGGTTCTAGAGATTTAGGATCTATTCTAGTACTTACAAAAATTCGGTTTGATTTTGGTTCGATTATTTTAATTTTTGGTTCAGCTAGAAAATTGGAAATTAACCGACTTATATCTAGGTGATTCGGATCTCATTCGGTTACGGTGTTTCAGTCAATTTGAATTAAAGAGTATTAAAAACCAAGTTTTTCTGATTAAATATCAGATTTTGTTTTTGAGATTTCTAGAAAAACTCAAATAAATTAGATAGTTTCAAATATATTAGATAAAAAATATTGTAGTAATTCATTTTAAAGTAAAATAATTGACTATAAATTATAGTAATAGCATATTAAATTTCATATTTGAGATATATAAAATACTTCCTCTGTTTTTTAAAGATACATATTTTAGACTTTTCACATATATTAAAAAATCACATTAAAAATGCATTGATTTTTGTGAATAACAATTTTCCATAATCTTTAACCAATAAAAATCCAATAAACACAATTAATTTTCTTGAAGTTATCAGATTTTCATTAAATAATACATTGAAAAGTAATACGAGGCGGCCAGGGCATGCCCATCTATATCACATCTGCTATTCGCAGATGATAGTCTTTTCTTTTGTAAGGCTCAAAAAGAGGAGTGTCAGACAATTCTCAGAATATTGAAGGAATACGAGGCGGTATCAGGACAGCAAATAAACTTTGACAAATCATCAATTCAATTCGGACATAAGATTCAGGAGGCGGACAGACAGGAACTGCGGGATATTCTAGTGATACAAAATCAAGGAGGGATAGGCTTCTATTTGGGCATACCCGAAAACCTAAGTGGCTCAAAAGTTCAGGTTTTCGGGTTTGTTCAAGAGAGGCTAAATAATAGAGTCAACGGATGGACCTTCAGATTTTTCTCAAAGGGAGGAAAAGAAGTGATCATAAAATCAGTGGTCACAGCCTTACCAAATCACATCATGGCCAGCTTTCGTATACCCAAAACTGTTATAAAAAAGCTTACGAGTGTAGTAGCTAAATTCTGGTGGAGTCCAGGGGGAGCAACTAGAGGTATGCACTGGCAATCATGGGACAAAGTTTGTACACCCAAGGAAGAGGGAGGCTTGGGTTTCAAGGACTTCATGGATTTTAACACAGCCATGCTCGGAAAGCAATTTTGGAGATTAATAGAGAAACCTCAATCTTTATTCTCCCGGGTTTTCAAAGGTCGATATTTCAGGAACGCATCGCCTTTGGAACCCATTCGATCATATTCGGCATCTTATGGATGGCGAAGTATTGTTTCTGCTAGATCTCTGGTTAGCAAAGGACTAATCAAAAGGGTGGGATCAGGATCATCCATCTCTGTATGGAATGATCCTTGGCTCCCATCCACCCGCCCGAGACCAGCAAATAAAAATAATCACAATCTTTACCCGGACCTAATGGTAGACTCACTCATCAATGAGAATTCAAGGACATGGAATATTCAAGCACTTCAGAATCTGGTTGATCCTGAGGATGTAGATATTATTCTAAGTATCCCGTTAAGCAGAACTCTATTAATGGATCGGGATGGCTGGCACTTTACAAACAATGGGAGATACACAGTTAAAACGGGTTACCAGATTGAAAGAGTGTACCCAGATAAGGAACGAGTTTTACCACAACTAGGCCCATCAATCACACCTTTGAAGGCTTTTTGTTGGAAAATAAAATGCCCACCTAAAATGAGACATTTCCTATGGCAAATGTTATCTGGATGTCTAGCGGTAATGAAGAATCTCAATGCAAGAGGGATAAAAGGAGATACTATTTGCACAAGATGTGGAAATCATGAAGAGACAATCAATCATGTATTTTTTGAATGTCCACCAGCCGTACAAGTATGGGCCCTCTCGAGGATCCCATCAAATCCACTGCACTTTCCGTGCGACTCATTATTTGCAAATATGGATTATCTATTCTGGCGGGTTCCCCCAGTAATCGATGATCATCATTTTGCATGGATATTATGGTATATTTGGAAGGCAAGGAATTGTAAAGTTTTTAGTAATTTGAATATTGATCCACAAGATACACTCAAGGTGGCCGAAACTGAATCCCGACTCTGGGCAGAAGCACAAGCTTCTATTATTCAGCCGGCCGCCCCATCTCCTGTATTAGTAGCACCACAGGTCCCAACTAATACAGGTAGATGGTGTTTCTCAGATGGATCATGGAAAGACAAGGAAAAGTTCTCGGGTCAGGGGTGGTACAGTACTCTACCGGGTTTTGAGGGCTTGATGGGAGCAAGAAATACAAGAGCGAGCTGTCTCCACTGCACGCAGAGATTGAAGCTCTCATTTGGTCAATGGAATGTATGAGGAATTTAAGGCAGTATAATGTTACTTTTGCAACGGATTGCTCGCAATTGGTGAAGATGGTTTCCGAACCAGATGAATGGCCAGCCTTTGCAACCTATTTAGAAGACATAAGAAGTCTGAGGAGTAGTTTCAATACTACGGAGATCATTCATGTACCAAGGACGAATAACAAAAGGCGGACAGTCTAGCACGCAGTGCAAGAAAGCAATCGTCTTACGTCGTTCACATGGATGCGGATCCTCCGGTTTGGTTAACAGAGTCAATATGAGTCTGTAATGTTGCTGACAAAAAAAAAAAAAAAAATACATTGAAAAGTAAAAAATGTATCTTTTTAAAACAATTTTTTTCGTAGAACATGGATCTTTAAAAATACAGAAAGAGTAAATTTTAAAATAAAATTTATATATTAAGAAAATTAAATTAGGATCACTGATTTTTGTAGATTGTAAAATATAAACATATTATATGTATTCGAAGTTACACTATTTATCACACATAATATGTTATTTGTCAACATATAACATTATACACTCAGATCATATAAAAATTTGTAAATATCATTTACATAATATCAAGTAATTAACTTTTCATACTAAAAATTATAAAATTATAAATTTACTATCATATAGTACTAGTTTTTTATAAAATTTATGAAATAAAATATACAAATAATTTAAAAATATTAATTTTTATGTCGAAATATCCAAAAATATTCATATTTAAGCTATATAATTTTTTAAAATAATTATATATATATATTATTATAATATATATATAATTATATTAGTATCACTAATATTTTAGTATATAATATAAAATACATTATATGTATCCCGCAGTTACACTATTCATTATAATGTTACCATTCATATTTTGTTATGAACCGCACCGCTTAGACGAACCGCAGTTGTTCCGCAGTGTGCGTTTCTCATGTATAAACCGCAGTAAAATCGCACCGCAATAACTAATCCGCTTGTCCCGCATCACCCAACCCGCTGTTACCATTGGGAGCCTAAGTAATCACTGTCACTTGTAAACTAAATTGATACGGCATATGATCAAAGCATTGACACAATCGGAACTTAAAAAGAAAAGAAAAAACAAACTAAACTAGAAAACATAGCTCAAGAATGAGAATTTAGTGGATCATTTGGTGTGCTACATTCGTGTTGCAATCTGTAATATATAGTTTGAGAATACGATTTAAGGCACATTATAGGCTATTTGATATAATGTTGAAAGTGACCCGCCACCATGATGTAGCGGAAGTTTTAAAGGACAGAACTAGAGATCGTTGATTCTGAGAATACCCGGAAAACTAGGATAATCACAAAGATCTTATTTAGTCTAAGAATACCTAAGATCGATGTCTTCTTAAATTCGTTGAGATCACCAATGATCTACCGAAAACAAGGAACAAAGAGAAAACTCTTAACTTTTATTAATAAATCAATCAACTGAATACAAACTTAAGCCTAAACGACTTTATATAAGAATACCATCAAAACCCCAAAACAATAAAGATAATTATCAAAAATAGTTAATAAATCAATAATAAATATATGGAAATATCTCATATATTTATCTACATCATTCTCTCCGGATTGGAGAAGATTCGTTCTCGAATCTTGTTTGTAGTCTTTGAATCCAAAACTTTTTCCAAGAAAAACTCTTCCTCGAATCTTCAATAGTATGTTTTGCATGATTTTTGCACGGATCTGTTTATAACATGAATCTTCACAAATCCGGTTTTGCACAAAATTTGCACGCATCAGATTATCAATATTCTTCACAAAATCTCCGTTGATATGATTTTGTCTGTATTTTGCACGGAACTCGTCTCGCCCAGATTTTGCACGGAAATCGTCTCGCCGAATTTTGCACAGAACTCGTCTCGCCCGAATTTTGCACGGACAACACAGACATCATCTTCATAGATATCGTAGATCGGATCACCATAAATCTCTCGATAGATCTCATGGTTCTCTTCTCTCTCAACAAAAAAACTTTCGTCCATGATAGAATAAATGCTAATACTCACCATGACATACATAATCGTTCTTCGATTGAGAAACCAAAGAGACGCGTCTCTGATACCACCTGATGTAGCAGAAGCTTTAAAGGATAGAACTAGAGATCCGTTAATTCTGAGAATACCCGGAAAACTAGGATAATCACAAGATCTTGTTTAGTCTAAGAATACCTAAGATCGATGTCTTCTTAAATTCGTTGAGATCACCAATAATCTACCGAAAACAAGGAACAAAAAGAAAACTCTTAACTTTTATTAATAAATCAATCAACTGAATACAAACTTAAGCCTAAACGGCTTTATATAAGAAAACCATAAAAACCTTAAAACAATAAAGATAATTATCAAAAATAGTTAATAAATCAATAATAAATATATAGAAATATCTCATATATTTATCTACATCACACCACCACATGACATCACTATCATGTAAACATGGGATGATGATGGCCAAAGATGAGAAGCACATCTCAAAAGAAATTTCACTGTTAGATCATCATCAGGTCAAAGAAAATGAGACCTACTGAATACACTATACAGAGACTGATGCAGATGAGACCAAAACTGGTTGGGGCTAGAAGGTGTTACACACGCGTAAACTAACTCGTTCAGCTTCAGCGATTCTCTTCGAAGAAAGGTGCAAGACTTGAGATTAGCTTCTAATATTGTTTCTGAGAAAACTGTACCTTCTAGTTCTTATGCCTCAGCACTGTGTGCCGTTCAATCTGTGTTTTATTGGCTGGTGATGTATTGCACAATAGATTCCATTCTCTCTTGGAATCAAATGTATATATATACATGTATTAAATTTCTATTTATATAAGAGAAAAAAAAACTATGCTTGATGTTCTTCATAAACTTGATGCTGCCATGCAGATATGTCCTAGTCCTGAGAAGTACAAAACAGCTTCGAAAAGAAACACTCAGGACAAACGTCCAAAATGCTCAAGATTGAATTTTGAAGACAGATTCTTGAAACAAAAAGAAACATTTACAAACCTCAGTAGTGGAGTTTGTTTCCCCTGTTGTTTGCGCCTCTGCTTTTTCATTTGAGTAACTTCAAGAATTCAAAATCACAATTAGCAAAAAGAATAAAAAAAAAATATTTCCTTTCATATGAAGAATACATGCAATTTTATTCAAATAGATTGGAGACAAAAGAATAAAAATGAAGGAAGACTCACGTAGACAGTATAGTGACCCAAATGAGTTCGATACAATCCACCCAAAGAAGCCTTTGGTCTACAGGAATCACACCATACGTAACCAAGTGAGCCAATGGCCAAAGCTTCCACCCTGCCTGCACAAAATCAAACAGACCAACTAAAACATTAAGTCTTACTATATGATTATTTCAAAAACAAAAGACAAGTAGGAGACTATTACAGTAATCATTGGCCAAAACGTGGTCTTGATTTCGCCGAAAACCTTATCAGGGGACTGGAAACGCAATAACCCTAAAACAGTATAGTAGATAGTGTTCCAAATAGCTGACCACACGGTTTGATCAAATGCCACTTTTGCAGGAACAACCCACCAATCTTGAAAAGGAAACAGAGCCTTGTCAAACAAACAAAAAAAGACAATGTGATTACAACCCCGATCTTAACAGGGAAAGGAATAGAATTTTTTTTCTTTTAATTGTTTTACCTCGCAGAATTGGTAGTAATAGTGAGAGAGTGAACCATGGAGAGTGAAACCGACAAGACCTGATCTAAGTACACGAGTTCGATCAAACTCAAACAGAGGCTTTCCTTCGTAACACTGTATATAGTCAAAATTGGTTAAGACAGAACTCAAAAACTGAGTAGTTTTTATTTATTTTTAATTTTACTTGTGCAATCCAATCTCCTAGAGAATAGACAACTCCACTGATGGCCATCTTCGCTAGAACTGGATTTGTTTTGAGGATTTGCTCATACGCAACCCAGTTGTGTTCAGGTGCGTACCTAAGTATCTCGTACAGAGTCCAGCCCTAAACAAGAACAGTAACGATCGTTATATAATACAATCACAGAAAGGAGAAAGCTTTGACACTAAGCTTACATGCCAATAGTCATGATCGATGGAGAGAAGCTTGGTGACTGCAACGGTGCCGGCGGCGAGAACTATGGCTGCGTTGATCCCTCGACTCATCAGCCGATCGGAGTCTCTATCTACTTCTTTAGGTTCTTCTTGTTGTGGATCGAAGGTGTCACTCTTCTTCACATCGATTGCTTCTCTGTCTTCTATGATTGATCCAACGATCAATCTCCTCCGCTCTGTAATACTCTGTTTCTGAGTCTTTAAACGGTTTAGTTTGGGGAATTGAGTATGCTTTCTGATCGGTGGAGGAATCTTCCCGGAGAAGATGATGGTGGTGGTGGTAGAGCAGCATAGAGATGCCATGGGCTTTTTTCTGCACTTGCTCAAAGGGAAGAGTCTTTCCCAGTTTAACTCTTCTTGTTGGATTAAATCGTTTGTCAAAAAAAAAAACTCTTCTTGTTGGTTTTGTCGGAACAAAAGTGCCGAGTTTGGTGACCAAACTCGACTTTACTACGATATTTGGGTTTTCGATTAAAATAAAACGATCGGTTCATATCAAAACCGGTTTATAGACTCTTAAGTAAGAGCAAAAAAATAGGTCCTACCGAGATTTGAACTCGGGTTACTGGATTCAGAGTCCAATGTCCTGACCACTAGACCATAGGACCAATTGATATGTCTCGCTTCAGGCTATTAAGAACAAACGTGTTATTCGCCGCGGTGGCCACTGACGCAGCAGTTTTGAGAAAGATTTTCCGATCAAAGTAACAGGAGGAAAACTTTTTTTCTGTGGTGACCAGAGCCATTCTACTGCCAAAGTTTCTTAAACATTGGCTTAGGGCATATTTTCTATATCTAATCTAAAGGGCATATTTCCAAAATATTATTTTATATGATCTACTGATAAAAATATTTTGAAATTATTACTACAAAACTCTAGTTTCTGAACCCTGAATCTCTCGATCTTCCGCCGCCCTACTCAGAAACACACTCCTCCTTCCCACCCAATATGCCCAACATCACGCCATTTGTCTCCACCGTCAGAGACGGCAGAATCATTAGGTTAAAGATCGACACCTTCCGAATCGTTTTTATCGCCTTTATCAACTATTTTTCTGTAAAAGTTTTCTGTTTTAGATGAACTTATTTGCTATAATCCCAATCTAAAGTTGAGAATCAGTTAATTGCAGTAATATCCATATTTAAAAGAAAAAATGATTATTCTCTTTCTTTTATTCAATTTTTGTATGTTATTTTTTGTTTTTATAAAATTAACATTGTAATATAAAACATACTACTCTTTTTTTTCATCAACATACAAAAATTCATACTGAATTTGTAAACCACACTGATAACTCTACATCTATATGACCAATAAAAGACGATTGTTTCTTTTATATTTTGCATTCTGAGTTGAAAAAAAAAATTCTTTTAAGGTCTTAATATATTCCAAATAACTTATAAAAACTGGTTATTTTTATGGTTCCAAAATCATCGTTGGAATTATTTTCTTTTAGTCTATCAAACTATCACTATTTATTATAAAAATTTACAAAGTAAAAGTTATGATATAAAATTTAGGATAAGTATTTTTTTCATGCTACAAATATAATTTGATGTTGCAGTTTTATTTATCAAAATAAACATACAAAAACTATTTCAAAACATTTTTGGAAAATTTTATTTCAGAAAGTTATTCTACAAAACTAATCATATTTTATATTTTACTGTATAACAATTAAATAGTTTCAGATATTATGGTTTTTGAAGTTCATGGCACCAAAAATCTTAACGGTTGTGACTTTTTTTTTTGTTTTTATCAACTTTTGGGTCACAATGGACTGGTCCGATAGTCCTTAAATTTTTGTAGAGGGAAAAACTTCACTATAGGAAGCAGAGAGGGGGGTTGAACTATGATGCCAAGGTGTACAAGCCACTCTGCATGACCACTGGCCATGACAACCTTGGCAACGGTTCTGACTCTAGTTGTGACAATTTGAGGAGGATTTTATTTAAAAACTTTTATGAGATCGTGAAATTTACCTATGAAGAATATGAAAAATATGAAGATAAGGAAATAACGAGAAGATCAAAACAAATCTAGAAAGGTCAAAAAGAATATGAAATTAACATTTATGTATTATATTATCTATCTTATTAAAACAGAAACATTTTGTTGGACCTAACATTTATTTTGTAAGTTTTTAAATTAAATACATCTTTATACTTTATAGTTAAACATTAAATCACTAATATTCCTTTCTTTATACTACTATCCATGTTTCCAAACAATATACTTATTTCTTTATAATACTATCAATGTTTCCAAACAATATACTTATTTCTTTATACTACTATCAATGTTTCCAAACAATATATTTTTTATACTACTATCAATATTTCCAAATAATACAATAACTAATCTTAGTTATTTTATATCTATCATTTTCTCTTTAAAATTTTGTAGAAACGTCATAATTTCATAAATTGCAATAATGTAACTTTAAAATTTCGATTATAAGATTACATTATGAAAACTATTACAATTTAAATCCAAAGATTACATATCGGTCATCCATCAGTTCAATCGGTTAGTCTCGGGTTTTAGTAATTTTTTTAATATGAATTTTTAAAAACATAAATTGAATTGTCAGATCTTCGGATTAACCAGTATAATCACAATCGGGTTGAATTTAAAAATACTGATTTAAATACAAAATATTTTTAAATACGCACTCTTTAAAAATTACCAAAATATTTGTTAAATTATTAGTAAAAATTTTCATCGTAAAATATCCCGCGCTTCAAAGCGCGGGTCAAAATCTAGTTCTGTATTAATTTAAAAACTAGACTGATTCATTCACTATAATAAATTTATGCATCTTGTAATTTATTCTCACGAAAGTCTGATAATTTCTTCCGTATTTTTGCGCTGTTTACTCTCATTTTGTCAGAAACACAACAAGTTCATCTACGACTTCGAATCGGTAAGAACGTGGCACTCTCAACGATCAGTATAGACAGTAGTAACCTCGTAGCGTGTGTATTTACATTGAGTCTTACTATTATTTACATTTCCAGATGAACATCGAGATGCTGCTCAAGAAGTGTAAATGAGTGACGTCATCTGAAAGTGACGGGCACGTGCCACACTCGCAGCAAGAAAACAGTTGTTGAGAGAGATCCAATTCCAACTAAACCTTTTCTTCCTTGCGGCCACTTTTGTCTTCCACCGTTGCCACTTTTCACCACCCTCCCTTCTATTCTCCATCCGCACGCGCCTTGACAAAGCGCGTGACAGTCAGCAAGCATACCGGTGAGTGACAAAAAAAAACCAATTATTCTCTTTTACTGTGCTCCTAAAAATTGGACAAAGTTTAAACAAGTCTCTGGTCGGATTTACATTCTTAAACAAAAAAAGACCAAAGAACGCAAGTTGATACAGTTGTACACATCATGGCGTTAAATCATTGATTAATCAATAGAGTTTACATTTGATTTTTTAATGTTAAAATGGATGTTTGTACTGATCTGAAGCAAGCATTGGTTCATTGTCATTTAATTCATATATAAAACCATGACCAGAGTTTCTGGTTGTTTCAGTTAGGCCTGGGCACGGATCGGATATCCGGGTTTTTGAAGGTATTTGCGATTTGCTTCGAATGTTACGGATATCTAATTTTCCGATTTGCTTTGATTCGGAAAAACGGATATTCGGGAAAACGGATATCCGGAAAATAAATAGATTTTTGCGGGATATTTGCGGATACTTACGGATATCTCATTGTTTTGATTAATACAAATAATCTTAAAAATTTGATTACAAATTTTTTTTTTGTGAATTTTTTTTTTGCATGATATAAAAGATAAAAATTAAAAGATATAGTGAATCTACATATTTTGTAAATTTTAAACTTATTAACAATTATAATAACAAAAACTTAAGAAAAAAAGTATAATTGTCATAAATGTTTTTTTCCTTTTATGTAATACTTTTATATAAGTAATAATGTGAATAGAATCTGTCAAATCATATGTTAGATATAATTTTTATACATTTAAAATTTTAAATATATTCAATATACATGTATTTATTATATTGACGGATCGGATCGGATATTCGATTCCCAAAATTTTAATATTTGTGATTTGCTCGATATTAACGGATATTGAATTTTAGTATTTGCTTTGCTTCGAAGCTTACGGATATTCGGAATTTTCGGATCGAATAGCAACGGATAACGAATCGAATCAAATTTCACGGATAAATGCCCACCCCTAGTTTCAGTAATAAAAAAAAAGTTTGCATTTTTTTTTTCTGGATTGGGGTTTAAGTAATTAATGAAAAAAGAGGCAACTTTCCCTTTTAGTTTTTTTACAAACCAACCATTCGTGTGATGGCGATTCCTCTACCTTTCCAGTACAGTTTCCTTCTCTCTCCTCTCGAGATAACTTCTCCTTCGATTGGTTATATGGATCTTGTCGCTTTCTTGATGGTTCTTTGATGTCTGCTTGTTTACAGATCCCTAGACATCGTCTTTGTTCGGTTAAAGCTTGTTGTTTTACTTCATTCTGACTTGGAACAATTGAAGAGATCTAAGCTCTACTGTCTTCATCTTCATCTTCTTCTTCCTCTGCTCTTGTCTTTGCTGGTTTTGTCTCCTTCCATCTCCTTTGCTGCTACAAACCCTGATGATGGTGATTTACTTTTTTTTTTTTGGTCTCAGTAGATTTCAATTTTAATCCCATAAGTGAGATCTGTATATATTGCTTGAGAACTAATCAGCATTGCTGTAATTTTTGAATCAGTTGCTGCAGTGAACGGCTTATTCGCTGCGCTTGGTTCACCTGGCCTCTCTCGTTGGGTTGCTGCTGCTGGAGACCCATGTGGTGATCTTGGCAGGGCATTCTCTGCAATGGCTCTGATATTATAAGCATGTAAGCTCTTTTCACATACTATTTATTGATTCTTTCTTTCTGTTAATTCTGTTTTTTTTGTATGGTTACAGAACTCTAAATGACGCCAATTTGGAGGGGAGCTTGGTGGAAACCAACTTAGATAGGCTCCATTCTATCAGGACAATGTAAAGCATTTTTTCCAACACAAACATGTGACAATACTTACTGACAAAGCCATATCTCTTGAAACGTTTTATTTTTGCTCAATCTCCAGAGACTTCACCAACAATCATATAGGAGGAAGCAATACCTTCTAGTTTGCCGGTTACATTACAGCAATTGTATGTATACACACATTTATTTACCAATTGTTTGTTGATTTTGTAACAGTTTGTATGATAAATGGTGTTTTATTTTTTTTTGCAGTTCTCTTGCATCTAATCAGTTCACTGGAACCATCCCTGAATCTCTAGGAACACTGAGTTCTCTGACTGACATGTTAAGTTTTCTTTCTTTTTTACTTCCCCAATATCTGTCTGAATATTTGTAGTTATATTCTGATGAAAATCATACTATTCTTTTTCAGGTTTTTGAAATAATAACAGTCTCTCAGCGAGAGCTACCTGATGTGTTCCCAAACCTTGTTAGCCTGATTAATCTGTATGTTTTTTCTTCTTTTTTTATTTATTGATACAGTTTACTGTTTTCTTTGGGTTGTTTGTAGTAATCTAATATTCTTTGTGCAGAGATATATCAGCTAACAATCTAAGCGGCATATTGCCTCCTTCAATGGGAGTTTGTTAGCTCTTACAACATTGTAAGTTTGGTTTTTTTTTTGTGTTCATTCTCTCTCTCTCTTGGTTTCGGTTCTTCACCAAAGCTGATATATCTGAGTTTCAGACATGTTCAGAACAATCAGCTGTCAGGAACTCTAGACGTTCTTCAAGACCTTCCTCTTAATGACTTGTAATGTTTCTTTCTCTCAAAACACTGTGATAGTCCTTTAAAAAGTCTTTATTGTTTAATATGTTTTTTTT
>NC_079513.1:2171074-2183243 GCF_000801105.2 Raphanus sativus | reverse complement strand
TAATTTACAATTTCTACAACTTTTAGTATTAAAATATTCAAAAACTAAATAATAGTTAATAATTTGTTTTCTTTCTATAACCACTATCCATCTATCCACGATTCTTCCTCCATTTTCATCTTACATCTTCATTAAAAAATTTTTTAACACTTTTAGGCAAAAATGTTCTTCTTCGTATTATATATCACTATATCCAAATCAATGACACTCAAGAACAAGAAACTATATTTGATGTACTACCACTATAGGAAATATCATTCAAATATAACTGAATTTGTGACCGAGTTTTTCAATAAAATTGAATCATCAGTTCTAACAATTATATCGGTTGTGGCCAATTTTATTTGATCAACACAATATTGTTTTAGGAACAACATGTACCTGACTAAACAAAGGAGTCACGGTTGAACCATTCCAACAAATTGGTCCAATTAGTAAAACAATGCATATCATTTTGTTGCCTAAATATCTAAAATCAATATAGTAAGACACTGTAAACACAATTAAAAATCATGATCAGTCATAATTTGGTCTTTAAAAAGTAGCACAGGTCAAAATCTAATTTGGGTTTTATTCTGCTTCGACGCAAGACATTGAAATAAAAAAGTTGTCGAAACAAATAATTTTTTTGTTTTTTTTATCGTCAGAGAATCTTAGGTTTTGAAACATGCAAAGATACATGCTTCAAATATTCACATATGGAGATCATCATCTGATTAGGTAATATTTGATTGGATCTTTGATATTCCCACAAATACCTTTTCTCATCCGAGCCTTACGTCACTCTCCCTAAGTTCTTATAGCAAGTCCATTTCTAGTGGTAAATAGAGAACCAATTTGACTGTTCAAGTACTTATGAAGACTCTTGGCTCATGTCATCTCGTCGGTTTTATTTTTGTAGGTCAACATAATGGTCTAACACATGAAATAACTGAAAAAGAAAGGATTTGGTGGAATCAAACCATTTGGGTATTTAAAATCCAAGAAGCAAAAGAAACAATACCTTCGGCTAAAGTTAGATCATAATGTATCAGTGTTTCGAGAGTTCCCATCATGTCACCACTCTGGTGCCTAGTGCTTCTGAATGCTACATGGTTGTCCATTGGTACTATAAAGTATATATACATACACAAAATTCTATTTGGTGATATAGATTACGATTTGATATGGGATGAATAAACTGAAGTGTACAAAATTTACTCAACTCCTCTTAAGCATTAGATATTTGTTTTCTATTATGCATTGTAACTTGGAATCATCGATTGTGCCCAGATCCGTGTACGCGGAGTCTAATCATCCATGATGATCTATGGATGATGAGAAAGCGAGATTTAAAGGTAGGGAAGTGTAAGAAGGTGAACATGACAATGTGATCAGATTTAGATGCAAAAGAAAACGATGGATCCAGGATCAACGAACAACACAAGAAAAAAATCAAAAGAAATTAGTACATGGAGAAGAAGACGATGGTAGGAGTCTTCACGAGCATAGGATGTTTTTAGAGAGAGAACTAAAATAAAAATCCTCTCTCATATATGAAGAAGATTTAAGATGATTCTTCAGCCAACAAAAAAACCATTTTCGAGTAAATTGATCAATGTTGAGCTCATAGTAATTGCTTTGTGTTGCATTATGGGTGTGAAACATTGTACACTTACTAGATATGAACCATACAACTCTTATTTATGTAACATATTCATCTAAACATTCTACACTTGCTACTTATTAATAGAGGTCTAATAAACCGAACTAAACCATACCAAACCAAAAGGAATTGTAAGTGTTACATTTACTTTAAAAACTGGGACGTTGATTCCTTAGAAAATTCATAGAACTTGTTATTATGTGTTTGTATATTCTTGAAGCTGTGTACTGTGCTTGTAAAATGACATTTTCATCTAAACTAATTAATTGTACTTTCTAATTAAGTAGATTTAGTAAACCGGGTTTAACCAAACCAATAAGATCATGCTATAAGCAGCCAACATTTCATTCTTTACGCTTGATGAAAGACCCATTATTCTGTTTAATCCTCGCGCCTTTATAAGTTTCTTTCACTTTCCTAAAGATCCATACTATTCCCTTCTTAATCTCAAGCTGAGAATCACAATCCGCAAGAAGAGTCGATCACGGTAACTCTCAAACTTTGTGATGATCAAGAACAACTAGTCATTAGAGTTTAGGCCTGTTGTCTCTGTTTTCCTATGTTTCTTGTTCCGCCATCGATGTTAGATCACGTTTTCCAGTCTTGATACTAATGATCCGACTCCTGATCAGATGCAAAGAAGTAACTAAACGACGTAACGTGCCTCAACAACGTTTTCAAGTGATCAAAACCGTCGTCTTGTAGAACAGGTTTTTGGCCTACTATTGTCTCTGTTTTGCTCTGTTTCCTTTTCCGCTATCAATGTTGGTACTAATGTTCCAAGGCTTAATCAGATGCAAAGGAGTGATCATACGATTGAACATGGCTTAACATCGTCTGCACGTGATCAGAACCGTATCCTTGTTCCTCCAAATCTTTCTACCGCTCAAATGCCTCTTGAAGAACAGGTCTATGCGTACTGCCTCTGTTTTTGTTCTGACATCAATGTTCAATCAGCCGTAGTTTCTTCATTGATAAGTAAGTTTTAATCAGATTCCTAGGAGTGACAAAACTGAGCTGGATCATCAAGAAAGGCAGCAACCTCAAGCTGAAAGGCTATGCGCATGGGAGATCATCGCTGGATCATCTTTTCACCAAGGTCAAGATCATCAGCAGCCTTAAGCCTAAACCATAGTAATAAAAACGATTCTTGACATGATTGATCATCAAGTTTCTTGTTTTCAGTAATTAAATCGCTCTCCTACATATGGACTTTGATAAGTGTAAGTGATATCTTAGTTGCTTGTTGGTCAAGGAAGAGTTCTCTTTTAAATAGCTTTAGAATTAGATGGGTGGGAAGTTGAGTTACAAAAACTTATTCCTCAAGATTCAGTTAAACTCAACTTGGTCCAATTTTTTTATTGTGCCAAAACCGCAGTGTTTTCTTAACACCAAATTACCATCTTCATCACTTCATTTCTCATTCAGTTAAGATTTTTGTTTGACATATGAATATACTAGATTATAGTACTCATTGCAAGATTTACAAAGCGCTATTAATACAGTGACGACAACCACAGGTTTGGCCGGAAAATTCACCTGAAAAACCGAAATTGTTAGCTTTATATATTTGTCAAAAAAAACAACAACGACTTGTCGTCCCGTTGACAAAAGTATACATTAATGTATGTTTGAAAAGTTTTTGTCTTCGAGAAAACACTCTCGACCATAAGATGATTGGTCTAAGGACTGAACTTGACATTGTAGATGTTAGAATAAATGCAGCCCTTTTCGATGTCTCTATCAAACATATCCATGTAAGCTTCAGTCAAATCTCGACCACTAGATCATTTGTTCCAAGGGCCATTGACGGTTTTGGATTGGAACTTGTTTTTTATTATTATTTTATATATGATATTGGCACCATCGATCAATTTAAACTATTTCTAACTCAGACCACTTTCTCTGTCCAAACAGATTGTACACGTTTGGGTTCAGTTTTGTGTTTACACAGCACCAGTTGTTTACGCCTCTCGCCTTACTTCATTATACAATGGAAGCCAGTAGCCGCCTACTTCCGCGGACGAAGCATCATCAGGTGTTTGTCAACTTCCGTGGAGAGGAGCTGCGTTTCGGTTTCGTAAGCCATCTCGTGGAAGCTCTCCAGAGACATGGGATCAACGTTTTCATAGACATGTTCGAGAGGAAAGGTGAAGACCTAACCAATCTCTTGGTGAGGATCGAAGAGTCGACCATCGCTTTGGTGATATTCTCCCGGAGGTACACGGAATCAATATGGTGCTTAGACGAGCTCGTGAAGATCAAGGAACGTGCAGATCAAGGACTACTCAAGGTGCTTTTGTCTGTAAAGATTATTTTCCTGTTTATTTTATTTTTGTTATAATCGTTGATCAAAAACACTTGCAAAATATAACTTATAACACAAGTAACTTTCAGACAAATTTCTCTGCCTTTTCTTTTTGGTTTTTCATTTATATAGAAGCATATTGGAACTAGTAGTTCCTACAAACAAGGAAGCAAAGTTTAAACGTGAAATAGAAGGTGAGACATGAATTGCTTGATCCTAAAGTTTAGGAAGCAAACCACGTCTAGATTATTTGCTGAAACAAAGAAAATAACAACTAAAACAATGAGTCAATCAAACCATGGACTTTGAGTTTGGTTTGTTAACTCGGTTTGATTACTGAACCATTTGGTGACGCATCACAGATTCATACTCATTTCTTGTATTATATAGGTCATTCCCATATTTTTCAAAGTGGAACCAGTTACCGTGAAACAACTAAGAGGAGCATTCGGCGATCAGTTCAGGGATCGAGAGTGGGAATATCGGTGTGATAAACAGAGAACCGAGAGATGGAAGGAAGCATTGGCATCTGTTTCTTGCAAAATTGGTTTGACCTCCGACAAGAAAAGGTCAAAGTTCTTTCAACCCTTATTAATACCCCTATAAAGGATGTTTCTGTATATTTGTATTTATCATGAGGTCCAAATCTATAAAGGATGTCGCGGTTACTGGTTAGCTTCAGTTCCAAGTAATGTCTGAACATTTTCCTTTTTCTTTGTTGCAGTAACGAGAGTACATTCGTCACGATAATCGTTAAGGAGGTCGAGAGTATGCTACAACAACATGGAGGATGCCAGTTTATGAACTTTCTAGAATCGGGTCAAGGTCAAGTGGATCTATCAAGAAAGAGTGACCTTTTGCACGAGAAGGGTAGGATCGTGGATGAAGAAGATAGGCCATTGGGCCTGTTTACTGCACTCGTTAAGTTGTTTAGCCCATTTTTAGATACATGTAAACACTAAACGCCAATGGGAAACTTACCAAATTATTTATCTTTTTCTCGATATTTGGATAATTATAATATTATAAATTTGAAAATATTATTATTTTACAACTGACAATTTCGTCTGTTTTATGAAAACGGCCGACTGTTTTGCTTCCATTCTATAGAATTCGAAGCTCAGACTCTTCTTGTATAAAAATACTAATAAACCACTAATCAAATCAATGTGATTTAATATATCAAACACATTTCTCTCTTGTTCCTTGCCTTTTTAGATCTTATTTTAAAGAATGGTTAACCCCGGTCTTTTAGCTGGAGTTAAGAAGCTGGGATTCTTAACTGATGGTATGACGTTTTTTTTACATTTTTCGATTAAAAGACGACTCTTATATTTTTTATTTAAGATATAATTCTTAGCTTTTCTTAATTCTTTTAACTGTAGTTACAAAACTCCAGTTAAGAGATGGGGTTAATCATGATCTTATTTCATATGAATCTTCATTTTATTCCATGTGGTTCCAAGCTACGCCATTAAGTGTAAGTGATATGTTAGTGACTTGTTGGTTAAAGAAGAATTCTCTTTTGAATAGCTTTAGATGGATTCAGTTTTAACTTGCTTCGCTGAAAGACCAACTTCACTCTAGTTCACTTAAAGTTTATCTTTTCATTCGAGGAAGGCTAATAAAAGAGTTGAAGCAAATGAAGATCATGACGATCCTTCTATTACAGAGGTCGAAACAGTGTCTCTTTGAATACCTCGAATTCTTACATGTTAAATTGATGTTTCATATATCAATAATGGCGGCGTAAAACTTAGGGTGAAGTCTGAAGAATAAGATGGGTTTAGAACATTTTGGATTAAAAGCGTGTAATATGAACCTCTCAGTTGTGCATGATGAGATGGAAGGTTTACTTTGGATAACTTCATATATGAGAGACATGAAAATAACTTTGATACAGTTCGAGACAGACTACTCGGACCTAGTAGACATAACTTCTAACCCGATGGATTGGCAACTTTTGCAACAGAGATCGAGGTGTTTTAGAGATTACAAAAAGATTTTGAAGATGTGAGTATGTCTTATATTCCTCGAAATAGGAATGGTCAAGAAGACACACTTACAAAAAAAACAAAGAACAAAAAATATATTTTTCATATAAATCAAATCCGGACAGAAGATGCTCCTCGGAAAATTTATTCGTCTGTCCCACTTGTGACTTGACGATCTAATTTATATGGGCAGTAAAAAAAAAAGTTTAACTTTTCACACTGCCCATTTTATATAACACGTGCTGTGAGCTATTTTGGTCAAATGAACATCGGTCACGCGCCTTCTCGACCATGTCGCGCGTGTGAGAACTTCAGTTTCAAAACGTATTTAGTATTTACTTTAAGAGGTCGTAGTCAACATTAATTAAACTAATCCCATAAGGAAAGAACATTATAATCAGATTGGTTTTGCCAACAATTTAAGTTACCTTTCACTAAGAAGCCCTTTTTTAAGTTTTATTTAAGTTAAATAAATAAAAACAACCTTTTTGTTTCTCTTTCTCTGGTTTATTACCATCGCGTCGGTTTCATTCCCCTCTTCAGACCGCTGCAAATCTAAAATACAAAAGATCATCTCTTTACAATAAGCTTTTTTGACTTGTTCAGAAGATTTGATGTCTTCCCTGTAAAGCTGTTAGAAGAAGCTTCTCCCCTAGTTTTCATCTGCAGCAAATCATCAGTCTTTGTCTTGTTATGTTTTTTATTAAAGGATGCAAGACTTAAACTTTAAGCATAGTTTGGGTTTCTTGAACTCGATTTAGTTAAATTAGATCTGAGTCAGCTTAGTACTAAACAAAGCTTTTCTCTCGCTTGCCATGCCAAAAGCAATCAACAGTACTAAAAACCCTTTTCTTATTGTTCGGTTGGTGCATTGGTTGTTGGTGTTCTTATCACCTTTCTTCTATTAATCAGCTATTGAGGGAGCTTTGGAGATAAAACTCTCCAGCAGAATCTCTATTGGGTTTGTGTACTTCTGGTAAGTTCTATCAACCCTTGTCTTTATTTTTCCAAAAGATTAAGACTTTGGTTTCAAAAGAGACAGTTTTGGTCCCCTTGTCTGAATCGGGTTTATTGAATAGGGAATGAAGAAAGTGTATAGGAAGGTGGTTTGGATCAGACATTCAGGGTTTAGGGTTTTCAGAGACAGGAAATGGATGTTCCCGTTTCTTGCAAGCTTGGTCTTGTCGGTGACTCTCTTAATATATGCTGGATTTGAGACCACTTATGTGGAAGAAGAAGAACCGTTATTACCTTTTCATAATCTCTCAGAAGAATACTTTGTCGAATCACATTTGAGAAAGTCTTTGAATGCAAACCGGAGTTCGAATTCTTCAGAGGTTCTTCCTAGGTTAGCTTATCTGATCTCGGGGACTAAAGGAGATAGCCATAGGATGATGAGGACTCTGCAAGCTGTGTATCATCCAAGAAACCAGTATGTTCTCCATTTAGATCTTGAAGCCCCACCTAAGGAGAGGCTGGAGCTTGCTATGTCTGTGAAGAGTGATCCTACATTCCTACAAGTTGAGAACGTCCGTGTCATGTCTCAGTCTAATCTTGTCACCTATAAAGGCCCTACAATGATCGCTTGTACCCTTCAAGCCGTGGCGGTTTTGCTTAAGGAGAGCTTGGATTGGGATTGGTTTATCAACCTTAGTGCCTCTGACTATCCTCTCATGACACAAGATGGTTAGATAAAACTCAAATGACATCTTGATCCTTTGTTTACAAAGTTGTGAGTCTTGTTTATTACTGAACTTGCAGATTTGTTGTATGTCTTCTCCAACTTGTCTCGGAATGTGAACTTCATTGAAAATATGAAGCTCACCGGGTGGAAACTGTAAGTAGAAATCAGTAGAGTGACAACTAACTAACTAATTATTCATGTAATAGTGTAATAGTGTAATAAAGATTTGCTTCTTATCAGGAACCAGAGGGCCAAATCAATCATTATTGATCCTGGCTTATACCTATCAAAGAAAACTGAAATAGCTTGGACTACACAGCATAGATCAATCCCCACTTCTTTCAATCTGTTCACAGGTTAGTAACTTAGCATTTCCAACTCCACACTGCGGCTGGTCTTGGGCAAAGCCAAATGAAACATTTGTCTGTACTAACAGTTCCCAAAATCTCATATGGTGGTAGAAATTTGTTGGTCGTATAATCGTCTATATGTAATATTTGTCATCGATGTAATGCATAATTAATCAGACGTTAGAGAAAAAAAACAGTTCCCAAAATCTCAGGGCCAGTTTTGATCCACATGACAATATTACATAAGCACGTGTCCTTATGTATTGTCTTTTGATCTTGCAGGCTCAGCATGGGTGGTTTTAACTCGGTCTTTCCTTGAGTACTCAATCTTGGGATGGGATAACTTCCCTAGGACGATGTTGATGTACTACACCAACTTTGTATCTTCACCGGAAGGATACTTCCACACAGTCATATGCAACACTGAAGAGTTTAAAACCACAGCTATAGGGCATGACCTGCACTACATTTCTTGGGGCTATCCACCAAAGCAACACCCGAACTCTCTATCAATGAAGGATTTCGACAAGATGGTCACAAGCAAAGCTCCCTTTGCTCGAAAGTTCCACAAGAACGATCCTGTGTTAGATAAGATAGATAAGGAGCTCTTGGGACGCACTCACAGGTTCTCCTCAGGAGCTTGGTGCGTTGGGAGCTCGGAGAACGGCTCTGATCCATGCTCTGTTAGGGGTGAGGACTCGGTTTTGAGACCGGGACCTGGTGCTGAGAGGTTAAAGGAGCTTGTTCAGACGCTTTTATCTGATGAACTCAGAAGTAAACAGTGTTCATGATGAGAGGTAATGATTATAAAACAAAACTCAAAACTGTACATTGTTTGGTGTTTTCCTCAATAGATTTGTAGGTGTCGTCGTTATACAAAAGGATCATTGTATCTTAAAAAATTTCTAATATAAAGCAAGAACAGTAGAAAGCTACAAAGTTTCAGCTCAAATTGATCAAGGTTTAAGTAAAGTTGTACCTCTTGAGATCAAAGAAAATGGCAAGTTTCTTTTGAGACAATAGACCATTATTGGTGGTTAGATGATTGACATGTAGCTAGTGAAACCTTTTATGAGCTGGTTTGAAATAAATGTGTAAATTACTAAACAGATATTGTGTGAGCTGTGTTTAGGAGCCAGTCAAGGGTTTAAAGACCAAGGAAGACGTTCTGATGTAGATCGAATGTAACTATGACATTGTGATTTGGATGTGGTTCTCCACTAATTATTAATCACCTTTTTAGTTCTGTGAAAACATGGAGCTCACTTATCCCAAACAAATCAGTGTAAATGTGTAATTAACCCATGAGACACTGGCTTTGGTTTTCAGTACAGTTTTTTTTTAATTTCTGTTCTTTTGAATATGGATATATAAAAACTGTTACACCAAATGCGAGAAAGACAATGCCAAAACAGATGACAAAAGGAGATAAGTAAAAAGCACATAGATTTAACTTAGTTGGCTAAATTGGCTTCCATCAACGAGCAAACAAAGATTTAGAGTGATTTCAGTGTGTAATTGTAGTTACAAAAAACACAATATCGCTGAAGAATTTCTGTACTTAGACCCAATAAAAAAGACTGAGTAGAATATTGCAATCCATATAGACTCATTTAGACTGTACTGTCTAAAAGGACTGTATTGTCAAATCTTATTGGGTTAGAGCAGATTCAATGCATATCAACAAAAACTGCTAAGTATTATTTATGAAATTGGATTCTAGTATGGTTCAGATAATAAATCCAAACCGGTTAATATAAACAATTGGATTCTATTTTGTTTTCGTTTTTATTTTTGGGGATAAATTCGAATAATTTGAATAGTCATATTGAGTAATTAAAGTTGTTGTGATAAAGTATCACATCATTTGGATTGTTCAAGTAAAAATATAAAAAAATAATAATTTCAGATGTTTTCTAATAAGAATATTTTAGTATTAAGTTTTCTGTTTATTCAATTTTTGGAAAACTTTAGATATATATACACATAAACCAAACGGATTAAGTGTAAATTATACGAAAGAGATTGGAAGTGACGTCCTAATAATTTTGTTCTAATATTAGAATCTTTATAAATTAAAAAATCGATAAATTTATAATCAATATTTTTGTCAATTTCGAGCCAGACCAGTTCAAAATTTAGCAAAACTCGATAAAGATAAATGTTTTTTAGAACTTCTATGTAAATATATAGTCCCAGTAATAAAATAATTAATAATTATAATTTAGACATAGATAAATAGATGCATAAATCTAGGCATTTATAATTAAGAAAATTTAGTAAATATGAGTCATTTCGTTTTGGTTTTTCTTAAAGTTGGATTTTCCCTGGATTTCATATCTAATCTTCGTTATTGTATTAACAATTCATGATATTGTCTTCTCGATCTGCATCCAAATTTTTTAAAGAGTCCCAGAAGTGGTAAATGTTTCAATGAGGTGAAAACTACTATCGACATTTCATATTGTTATTTTCAATTTCATCATCAACGTTAATAAATTGCCACTAATTTCTTCTAAACTATGAAACATCCTAAGTATATATTAATTTCACAATGGATAGTCGAGATATGTTATTGAGATACCATATATTATGAAGTTGAGGTTATTAATTTAAACTTCAATATTATAATAGTCGATTGATCATCTTCCAAATTCATTAATACGACATCTTCTGACAAATTTTGGATATAATCTTTAGATGGATATTAATAATCTCAAGCTAAAACTGGCATAATTGATAGCATCTAACATTGATCTTACATAATCAGATGGTTCCAACTTATAGTTTTCTAAATTCTCACAATGAAATCTCTTGTGATAATGCATCTTATAAGATCTCATGAACATCATAATGGTCGGTTTTTGATGTCATGTTTGGTGGCAAGAATAACAACGCAACATTTTCCAATTGTTCAATTTTTTTTAGATTTGCCAAAAATTATCTACCCAGAACAAAATGTTTAAATCATGATTTCTTATATCAAGACAACATATATAATCTTCAAAATCAATATTTATCATTCAAGCTCATTTTGTTGACATGGTTGTGAAAATTCAAATTATCTATGTAACACTTATCCTCCAAGTTCTTTGTGTTAGCAGAGTAATGACAATTCAAGTTATCATATTCACTTTTAAACAGATGATGATAATGGGTTTGAATATTTCCAATAATCCATAAAATATATTTTCAGACTCATCTTAATTGCTACAAATAACAACCATTGACATTTCTTTGTCTAATATTTCCTTCAAAGTTGTTTCGTTGCAAAAAATGATCAAGTTGTAATCTATAAAAAGACTATTTTCATCATATATATAACATCTTTCATTTTTGAGTAATTTACAGTATATATAAAGACTATTTTCATCAATATAATAACATCTTTCATTTTTGAGTAATTTACAGTATAGAACACTTCTTATTTTTATATTTTATAGTATGAAAATTTCTGCTCTAAGAACACTTACATCGACTTTATAAACAAAATGAGAACATAAAATTTACCCTGCATTTCCTCTTTTCTTCCAACTAAATTTATTAAACGTTGTTTTTTTTTTTTTTTTCAAAAATACCAAACACATACAAATGGGGTGAGTATTAATTAATTTGAATATGTCTATATACTCTTTAAACAAAACCCTTGTCTCAATAGAACGACGAAATGTCGATGATCACATACAAACCATTCAAAACTGTCTAAAATTGATGGATATGTCGGTCAATTTAGAGGAACAGAGAAAAGATCAACTTTTTTAATGATGTTGATGTTGAAATGAAGGTTCACTCTCTCACTCACCTATCTTCAATTTCAACTAGGTGAATGTTTGCATACCCTTGTGCGGAGAAATATATGTCCAATAAATATACTATCAATGTAATAAATTATTAAAATTAAAATTATTAAATTAGATACAAATTTTTAAATTAAACTATTTATAATCTATCAAAATTCAGTATCTAATATCGACAATTGATCTATTTAATTCTGTTTTTTAGTTTCATCTTTTTAGGGAAAGTATATTTGGATCAAAGAATTTCTGGTAATAACCAAAATCATCATTTTGCAGTTTTAAATATAAATCAAGCACTTTTTATAGTTATGGGTAGAAAAATCATTGAAAGTATTAGAAAATAACCACATAGTACTAACAATTAAAAAAATACAAAAGCCTATAAACATCA
>NC_079513.1:2049836-2170974 GCF_000801105.2 Raphanus sativus | reverse complement strand
AGGACAATGTAAAGCATTTTTTCCACACAAACATGTGACAATACTTACTGACAAAGCCATATCTCTTGAAACGTTTTATTTTTGCTCAATCTCCAGAGACTTCACCAACAATCATATAGGAGGAAGCATACCTTCTAGTTTGCCGGTTACATTACAGCAATTGTATGTATACACAACATGTTATTACCAATTGTTTGTTGATTTTGTAACAGTTTGTATGATAATGGTGTTTTATTTTTTTTGCAGTTCTCTTGCATCTAATCAGTTCACTGGAACCATCCCTGAATCTCTAGGAACACTGAGTTCTCTGACTGACATGTAAATTATTCTTACTTCCCCAAAATATCTGTCTGAATATTTGTAGTTATATGTTCTGATGAAAATCATACTATTCTTTTTCAGGTTTTTGAATAATAACAGTCTCTCAGGAGAGCTACCTGATGTGTTCCAAAACTTTGCTAGCCTGATTAATCTGTATGCTTCTTCTTTTTTTTATATATATTGAACAGTTACTGTTTCTATGGGTTGTTGTAGTAATCTAATATCTTTGTGCAGAGATATATCAGCTAACAATCTAAGCGGCATGTTGCCTCCTTCAATGGGGAGTTTGTTAGCTCTTACAACATTGTAAGTGTTGGTCTTTTTTTTGTGTTCATTCTCTCTCTTGGTTTCGTTCTTCACCAAAGCTGATATATGTGAGTTTCTCAGACATGTTCAGAACAATCAGCTGTCAGGAACTCTAGACGTTCTTCAAGACCTTCCTCTTAATGACTTGTAATGTTTCTTTCTCTCAAAACACTGTTATAGTCCTTTAAAAAGTCTTTGTTGTTTAATGTTTTCTTGTAAACAGAAACGTAGAGAATAATCTCTTCTCTGGAGCCATACCAGAGAAACTACTAAACATTCAGACATTCCTGTAAGTACTCTCTTAACATTCATGTTTTTTTTTGTTCAGTTGCTTTTGTTTATGCTTACCTTTGGTGATGCAGGAAGGAAGGAAACATGTTCAATTCAACCACAGTTGTTGCACCATCATTGTCTCCCTCTGTGTCTCCAACAAAACCTACTCCTAGGCGACCTTTTTTTGGAGTTCCACCACCTCCTCCACCTGGGAGGAACCGAGGGAAAGCTCCTGATGGACCTCCTGCTCCTGATGGTTCTAGCTCTTCACATACTAAACGGATAGTCCTCATAGCACTCGGTGGCGTCATCCTCTTCATCATCCTTGTTCTGGCCTTACTCTTGCTCTTGCCAAAATGTGCAAGACGAAGAAGGCAAGAAGATTCTATTAGAGTCTCTAAACGGCATCAAGTTGGTGCTGACAGAGGAAACAGAGAGAGTCCTCTGGAGAACATGCCTCCTGTGCTGCCACCACCTGTTCGGTCTGAGAAAGGTAAAAAGATTTTGAGATTATGCAAATTCTTTGTGTCATTATTGATAAACAATGCTTATGAAACAGTACCCTTCACGAAAGCTGGACAAGAACCAAAGGTTTTTCATGACCTTGAGCGGTTGCAAAGACCTCTTCCTCCTCCTCCACAGCCTATAGCAAGACAAGAGAGTCAAGATATTGACTTTTCAATGTTGATGCCTCCACCACCTCCTCCTCCACCTCCACCACCACCTCCTCCGTTGGCTGAGAAGGTCACAGTTATGCCCATTAAGTCTCCAGAGAGACCCTTCAAGAAGCCTTCCCCTAAAACACGCTTACCTGTAACTTCCGTGAAGCACTATTCAATTGCATCTCTTCAACAATACACAGAAAGCTTCTCTCAGGAGAATCTCCTTGGCTCAGGCATGCTTGGGAGTGTTTACAGAGCTCGTCTTCCCAATGGAAAGGTATAACGCAACTTAACTCAAAACACTTTTGGTTCTGAATCTTTTAACATTTTGTCTTTTACAGATGTTGGCTGTCAAGAAGCTGGACAAGAGGGCATCTGAACAACAACAAGATCATGAGTTCATCCAACTAGTGAACGATATAGATATGATACGCCACGCCAACATCGTTGAACTTGTTGGCTACTGTGCTGAGCATGATCAAAGACTATTGATCTACGAGTACTGCAGTAACGGTACGTTGCAAGACGGTTTGCATTCAGAAGATGAGTTCAAGAAGAAACTCTCGTGGAATACACGTATCAGAATGGCACTTGGAGCTGCTAGGGCCCTTGAGTAAGTTTCCTTGTTTTTTATATAACTTCAAAAAAAATGTAAAAGTAAGTTCCTGACTTTTTGTTTGGTGTTGTTAAGGTACTTGCATGAGGTTTGTGACCCACCAATCATACACAGAAGCTTCAAATCAGCTAATGTCCTATTAGACGATGATCTGAGTGTTCTTGTCTCGGATTGTGGTTTGGCACCATTGATATCATCAGGCTCTGTGAGTCAGGTAAAGTAGTAAAACCCTAATGAGCTACTGTGGTTTCTTGAAGATCTAAAACCAACTGTTTTCTGTTGTATAAAAATCAGTTGTCAGGACAGTTGCTTGCGGCTTACGGATATGGAGCTCCAGAGTTTGACTCAGGAGTCTATACATGGCAGAGTGATGTGTACAGTTTTGGTGTTGTTATGTTAGAACTCTTGACTGGTAGAATGTCCTACGACAGGTATGGGTAAATCTCATAAATAGCATCCTTTTAGTTTTATTGTATCACAAAAGTAGCATTTAAAAAGAAAAATCTTCAAAATAGCACTTATTAATCAATAAAAACACTTTCATTACCCTAAACCCTAGTCCCTACATACTAAACACTAAATTATAATTACAAAACCCTAAAACCCCAAGTATAAAAGTACATTTATTTTCACATTTTAATGAATGCTACTTTGAAGATTTTCCCTCTTGTATGCTATTTTTTGAATAAAAAACTTGTTTTGGTGTTATTGAAGGGTATTTCTTTAGTTTGTTTATTTTTGTTTATTTATTTGGGGGTATTTGTGTATTCATGTGAGTTGTTTTATAGGGACCGGACTAGAGCAGAGCAGTTCTTGGTGAGGTGGGCAATCCCTCAGCTTCATGATATTGATGCATTGGGCAAAATGGTTGATCCATCTCTTAACAGACAGTACCCTGCAAAGTCATTGTCACACTTTGCTGATATAATCTCCCGGTGTGTTCAGGTAAAAAGCACATACTGAACTATGAGAAACTGTAGTTAGATGAGTGTGATTGTGACCAAAAGGGTGTTTTTTTTTATGTGACAGTCTGAACCAGAGTTTAGACCATTGATGTCTGAAGTAGTGCAAGATCTTCTAGATATGATCAGAAGAGAGCGTCATGGTTCCGGGGAGCCTAGCGTAGACTAGTGAATTGTAAAGAAACATTTATCTCGATGATCTCTGTGAACTTGCTGAAACAAGAGAGATGTTTAGTTCTCAGAAACAACAACAACAAAAGGGAGCAAATACATAAAATGAGTCATAATCATGAGGAAGCTTATTCTGCAGCTATAAAGAGCTGGAGCTTGCTTCATGTAAATTGGCTCAAGGGAAAGATCAGTGAGCTTGCTTCCAATCTCAGATGATTTGAATGGTAGGGAGCTTGTTTTTTCTCTCTTTCTTTTGTGAATTTCTAGATTATCCCTGTTTGTTGAAGACCTCCTCTAGTATAAATTGTGTGTTTACTTGATTCTTTGAACCTGTGTGTACTTAAGAAAATATATAATAATTTGCTTTGTGTTTGCGTTCTTTTGTTCATATGAAAACTTGTACTTGTTACTTTGAACTAAACTCTAGACGGACCTGTATTTTGTTAGTTACTGAAACGATTTGCATCATGAGAGAATATATTACAAAGATCAAGGGTTCAAAACTGTCTTTATTGAGCAATAGTTGAACTAGGACCAAATATTACAAGAACACAACGGCACGACGTGTATGTGTATGTCATGGGACGGATGGTCCGGAATTTTAAGCAAATCACCATCTTCGAGTTCTACCAAGGCGTCGTTTTTCTATTATTGAGGAATGATAAAGAGGCCTAATGGTATCATTCCTCCTAATAGTTAAACAAGAAGCCCATTAGGTCGACTTTAAAGTATAACACAGTCCCATATCGCTTGTCGAAGAAGAAGAAGCCTTGTTTATATAGTAGCTAAGTCACCAAGATGATTGTCCCTTCGGGGACATCCGATAAAATTGGAACGATACAGAGAAGATTAGCATGGCCCCTGCGCAAGGATGACACGCACAAATCGAGAAATGGTCCAAATTTTTTTTGATCTTTTTTTCTACCAAATGATATCGGCGAAAACTCTAGAATTTTTGATTTTTTTTGGTTTGGTTATTGTTGCAATTCATATGTTCGTTGTCAATTTTCTTGCAAGTTTTAATCTCTTATGATTCTAATTTCTTATTGCAATAAATTATTTGAGGTCGATTTCAGTTTTGAAACCCTAAAATTTTCAAAATTTTCATTTGTTGCAGTTCTGATGTTCATTGTCAAATTGGATTTGTCCAATTTTGAGGTAAGCCTAAAACTCATATTGCTTCTACTGTGAAGCATCTTCGTGTCTCTTTGGTGTCATAATATGATTAGTTAATTCTTGGGGTAGACATTTGCGGCAAAAATCTATATTGTCTTATTTAAATTTCTGTTTCTCCCGAGTCGTTTTATGTAAAATTATGTCATTCTCTTTGTATTGGTTTGGTCAATTGCATAGACAAATATCATTGATGTTATTTATGCTGGAGTTGACGTTTCTTAGTTGGAAGAATCATTGAGGTTAATGTTATTTATCGTTTCAGCTTATATAATCACTTTGGTGGAATTACATTTCAAAAGGTATTTGAATTGATGGTGAATGCAAATTCTTCAAAGCCTTCTTAGGTTTAGCTTATCTGAGCTCAAGGATGAAAATTGAAAGGTGGTGCTTTTCAGAGGATGGTGAATTCTACTACACTTGACACTAATTCCCCAATCAAGGAATGGTTGTATTGGGCCTAGGGTCTAGGTCCGTTAATGTCGTTAACTAGGTTATACCGTCTTATGTAATACTCTGTTGTATATAAGGCATTGCCTAAACATCGTATGAAATAAGAAACCTCTTTACAACTACTAAAGGTTCTTGACATGGTATGATAGCTCTAAACCTAATTTTCAAAAACCTAGGTTTCAAGTTTACGATCCAAATACTCTACCTTCTCACGTTATGGCGCACACCGAAGAGTTAGTTGTCGCAAACAAATCTCGTGTGGAAGTAAAAAGGAGGACGATCTCTCCTTATGATCTCACTGCCGGAGACAATCCGGGTACCGTAATCTCCAAACCACCTTTACGTGGGCCTAATTACGACGAGTGGTCTGCAAACATCCGTCTAGCTCTAAGAGCAAGGAAGAAATTTGGTTTTGCTGATGGATCCCTTGCCAAACCAGCTGAAGATTCAGAAGACTATGAAGACTGGTGTGCTAATAACGCATTAGTTGTCTCTTGGATCAAAGTGACCATTGATGAATCACTGTGCTCGACTCTATCTCACAGTGATGACGCCTCCAGTCTGTGGAATCAGATTCAGAGACGTTTCGCCATGAAAAACGGCCAACGGGTACAGAGGTTGAAGACAGAACTCGCAAATTGTCGTCAACAGGGTACTCCCATTGAGACTTACTACGGCAAACTCACTAAGCTGTGGAGCAGTCTAGCCGATTACGAACAAGCTAAAACCTTGGAAGAAATTGAAAAGCAAAGAGAAGAAGACAAACTTCATCAGTTTTTAATGGGCATAGATGAATCGCTATACGGCGCGGTAAAATCATCACTGCTCTCTCGTACCCCACTTCCTTCACTTGACGAGGCTTACAATATTCTCACACAAGATGAGGAATCCAAGTCCTTATCTCGACTTCATGAAGACAGAGCAGGGGGTGTTAGCTTCGCCGTTCAAACCCAACAACGTGTGGTGCAAGACAAGGGATCTCTTCACTGTACTCTGTGTGGTAAAAAGGGTCATCTTGCTGAAAATTGTTTCAAGAAGATCGGCTATCCAGAGTGGTGGGCTGAGCGTACACGAAACAAACCAAACTCCAGCAACACTTCATCCTCTTCGAAGGGAAGAAGCACGGAGGTTGCTCGTGCTAATCATGTGTCTGCTACACCAAGTGCATCCACTGCAGTCGGTCCTTATGCTTCACTCAACTCCCTCATCACTTCGTCTGATCGGATGGGTTTCAGCGGACTGAATGATCAGCAATGGCATACACTGGTCAACATGCTCAACGAGAGAAACACCACTCCCCCACCGAAAACTGGTAAGCAATTTCTTGAGTCTTGGATAATTGACACAGGAGCATCAAACCATATGACAGGAAGTGCCGACTTTCTTTATGATATATGTGATATGGTTCCTATGCTGATAAAACTACCTGATGGGAGATTCACTACATCTCATAAGCGCGGGACAGTTGTTTTGGGTTCTTCTCTGGTTCTGAATAATGTCTTCTTTGTTGATGGGTTGCATTGTCATCTGATTTCAGTATCTCACTTGACTAGAGATAGGCAGTGTATCTTTCAGATTTCTGACAGACTGTGTCTTCTCCAGGATCGCATCACACGAACGCTGATTGGAGCGGGTGAGCAGATTAATGGTCTCTACTTCTTCAGAGGAATCGATGTGGCTGCAGCAGTAACGAGTGTTGAAGAATCTTCACTGGAGCTTTGGCACAAACGACTGGGGCACCTTTCCTCGAAGGCGTTGAGCAAGCTGAATTTATCTAATTTAAGTACTGGTGTTTTTGATTTTAAGACTTGCGAAGTTTGTATTCAATCAAAACAAACTAGAGATCCTTTTCCGTTGAGTAATAATAAGACTACTAAGGCTTTTGAGTTGATTCACTGCGATCTTTGGGGTCCTTACCGCACCACTTCTATATGCGGCTCAAAGTATTTTCTTACAGTCCTCGATGATTATACTCGCACAGTCTGGATTTATTTGTTACCAAACAAACGAGAAGCACCAATGCATTTACGAAACTTTGTTGCTCTCGTTGAACGACAATTTGAAACTCAAATCAAAACGATCAGAAGTGATAATGGATCAGAGTTCTTATGCTTACGAGAGTTCTTTGGTCAGAGGGGGATTATTCATGAAACTTCATGTGTTGGTACTCCACAACAAAATGGACGGGTAGAAAGGAAACATCGTCATCTTCTTAACGTCGCACGCGCTCTCCGTTTTCAAGCTTCTTTACCGATTGGATTCTGGAGTTATTGTGTCCTTGCAGCAGGATATGTGATCAATCGTACACCTTCCTCTGTTCTTAATGGAAAAACTCCTTATGAACTCCTATACAAGAAACCACCTGCGACAAAACATCTTAAGGTTTTCGGCTGTCTGTGCTACGCTCACAACCAAAAACATGGAGGTGATAAGTTTGCTTCGCGCACAAACAAGTCTATTTTTCTCGGTTATCCGTTTGGGAGAAAGGGATGGCGTGTTTACAATCTTGAAACAGGAGTGGTGTCTGTGTCTAGAGATGTTATTTTCTGTGAACAAGAATTTCCTTTTGATGGTAGCTCTTTTGAGAACTCAGAAGAATCTGCAGAAATTGATGGATCCTCTCCTCTGTTTTATGATGATTTAGAATCACTACCGGAAATCATTGAATCGCATGATCTCAATCCTGCGACTGATAATACAGAGCCTCCGAGCTCAAGTGACGATATACAGCAAGCATTTCCTCCTGCTGTAATGGAGTTGAACACAGAAGAAGAGTTGACAACTCCTAACGACGACGACGACTCTCCTGTTTCAGCTCAAGATGACAACTTACCTGTTACCTCTGTTTCGCCCACAGCTCAACCAGAGGAGCTAGACTCGCCAGAGACGTCATTACCAGCTGCTCTGGGTCGTGGTCTTCGAACCAAAAAGCCACCAACAAAGCTGGCTGATTACATCACCGTCTTATTGCATGAACCTTATCCTGCAGCAACTCCATATCCCATCGCTAACTATGTTTCAAGTTCTCAGTTTTCAGAAAACTATCAAACGTATCTTATGGCTATCACAGCAAATGCTGAACCATTCAACTACAAAGATGCAATTGAGGATGAAAATTGGCGATTCGCGGTTGGGGATGAAATCGTTGCTCTGGAAGATAAGGATACTTGGACAGTTGTTGACTTACCGCCAGGGAAGAAGGCCTTAGGCTGTAAATGGGTCTTCCGACTGAAGTTTAACGCCGACGGAACTATCGAGCGGTACAAAGCTCGGCTCGTGGTGTTGGGGAACAATCAAAAAGAAGGGATTGATTATACGGAAACTTTTGCCCCAGTCGCAAAGATGGTAACTGTTCGAACGTTTCTGAAACAAGCTGTCGCAGAAGATTGGGAAGTTTACCAGATGGACGTTCACAATGCTTTCCTCCACGGCGATCTTGATGAGGAAGTATATATGCAACTACCTCCTGGGTTTCGTACAGCTGATAAGAATAAAGTTTGTCGCCTCCACAAGTCTTTATACGGTCTCAAACAAGCACCTCGATGCTGGTTTGCCAAACTCGCAACATCCTTGACAGAGTATGGTTTCGAAAAGAATGGAAAAGATCACTCCTTCTTCATATATAACCATAATGGAGTTCGTATACATGTCTTGGTATATGTAGACGATCTCATCATTACAGGTTCTTCTACTCAAGCTATTGATCAATTCAAAGAATATTTAAGCTCCTGTTTCAACATGAAAGATTTGGGTGTTCTGCGATATTTCTTGGGAATTGAGGTTGCTAGAAGTTCAAAAGGAATGTACTTGTGCCAGAGAAAATACGCACTGGATATTATCTCTGAATGTGGCATGCTTGGCGTTAAACCTGCGGCTTTCCCACTCGAACAGAACCACAAACTTCTTCACGACAAAGGTGCTGACTTCGATGAACCAAAACGATACCGCAGACTTGTGGGACGTTTAATCTACTTGGCAACTACTAGACCTGAATTAAGCTATGTGATTCATGTGCTCTCTCAGTTCATGAACAACCCGAAGACTGAGCATTGGGACGCAGCTCTACGCGTGGTTCGGTATTTGAAAAACAGTCCCGGCCAGGGTATTTTGCTTGAAGCTAATACTTCACTGACACTCACAGCATGGTGTGATTCTGACTGGGGTGGATGTCCAGCATCTAGACGATCTTTGACAGGCTGGTTCATTCAGCTCGGTGGTTCTCCTGTCTCATGGAAAACACAAAAACAAGACGTTGTGTCTCGATCTTCTGCGGAGGCAGAATACAGGGCTATGGCAGATACTGTTAGCGAGCTTCTTTGGTTTCTCGAGCTTCTACCGAGCATGGGGATTAAGTGCGCTGAACCGATCATGCTTCATTCAGATAGCCTATCCGCCATTAATCTTGCAGCGAACCCAGTTCATCATGCGAAGACAAAACACGTTGGTATGGATTGTCACTTCATACGTGATGAGATTATACGAAAGAAGATTGCCACCAAACATGTTTCGACAAATTCTCAGTTAGCTGACATCTTCACCAAAGCTTTGGGAAGAAAGGAATTTGAAGCTTTTCTTGGCAAGCTGGGTGTGTGTGATCTCCACACTCCACCTTGAGAGGGGGTATTGGGCCTAGGGTCTAGGTCCGTTAATGTCGTTAACTAGGTTATACCGTCTTATGTAATACTCTGTTGTATATAAGGCATTGCCTAAACATCGTATGAAATAAGAAACCTCTTTACAACTACTAAAGGTTCTTGAAAGGTTGGAGAAGACTTTTTTCATTTCTCTTAGTTTATGTATATAACTTATTAAAATGATAAAAGACATTTCTTGTTAATTCAGACATATTTATATGTATATGTAAACTTAAACTAAATAATTGCTAGATGATGTAAAATACACATAAATTTTTTTGTCTATATCTAAATATATATTAGTATGACGAAATTATTATCTATTAAGATATATTAAAGCAGTACTATATATTTATATATCTGTTTCATTTGTTGTCAAAAAAAATATTTATATATCTAAATTTTTGAAAATAAGATTTTTAATACATTTTAAATATATTTATATGTAGATTTAGATTTTAGATTTAGATATTAAATAATATAGTTTACATGTAGATGATGTCACTACATAAAACCTGTAATTAGAAGATGATTAGAACAAAATTTATGAACTGTTAGATGGTTTGTTAAACATTTAGGTCAAATAAAAAGAAAATGAAAAATCTGGAAGAATTTTTTTTTTTTAAACAGATGATGAGGTATCAATTTTTTTCTGCACCATTTACTTAGGTAACTTTATGAGAAAAGAGAAAAATATAATTTGTATAGAAAACTTATAGCAACTTCTTCTGTTGGTTTCTCACTTATAATTTCTAACATTGTTAAATTGATACTTTATAAGTTTTTTATTTTTTTTCTCTTAGCGTTTAATTCTTTAGGTATGTAATCAATTTAATCATTGGAAAATATGTGTACTTTTTAAAATGGACATATGGCAATAGTCTCTATTTTTATTTATAATTTATTGTTCAAAAGACACATCTCATATTTTCTAGCTTTTCACTCTTACTTTTTTTTTTAATTTTTGAGTGAAAACCCAATATGGACATGTTTTGAGCATTTTTGACAATGTGCAATAATGATCAAATCAAACCAAAACAAAATCAAATAAAGTACAACCCAATATGGACATGTTTTGAGCATTTTCTCAATCCAAAGATTGTAAAGTTCTTGGAGTCTAAGATGGTGTTGCTGAGAGTCGTTCATACATGATCTCACTGGACGACAAACTCGATCACGAAGAAGAAAAACTTCTATTGGCAGCTTGCACTCTACTTAAGGTAAAGGTTGATCATAAAAATTTAGATTTTTCCTACAACAATGATGACGACCATTTTCTCCTTCGGTAACTGATTCGTTGCTTCTTGATCGTTCATTACTGAAAGAGTAAATATAGTTGAAAGAGAATGTGAAACTTAAAGAGAGAAGGATGAGAGTTCTTTGATTAGTCGGCTGCCTTAATTTAGCTTTATTCTACTTTGTTCCAAGACAATGAAATTAAAGAATCCTTAAAAAATTTCAACAATGGTAAATCTTCAAACTTTGTAATAATCAAGAATCACAAGTGATTAGAGTCTAAGCCTATTGTATCTGTTTTTCTCTATTCCTTAATACTAATATTCCAAGTCTAATTATATGCAAAGGAGTGATCAAAGGATGGAACATGGCTTCTACATTGTTTGCAAGTGATCATAATTTTCGTTATGTTCCTCCAAATTGTTCTGGCGCTCAAATCTTTCGAGTGATGATTACCACATAGCCTAATCAGCCGCGATGATCCATGCATGGATGATGAGAAAGTGAGATTTAAAAGTAGGAAAGTGCAAAAATGCGAACATGACAATGTGATCAGATTTTAGAGGCATAAGAAAATGATAAGTCTAGGATCAATGAACAAAACAAAACAAAAATATCAACTGAAATTGGTTCATGGAAAAGAAGATGAAACGAACCGTCATGAGCATAAGAGTTTTTTTAGAGAGAGAGAAAAAAGAAAAGAAGAGTTTTTTAGAGAGAGAGAGAGAGAGAGAGAGAGAGAGAGAGAGAGAGAAAAAAAGATCTTCTCTCATTTATAAAGAAGATTTAAGATGGTTCTTCGGCCAACAAGAAACCATTTTATGTAAATTGATCAATGTTGAGCTCATAGATTTTGCATAGATTTTGCTTTGTGTTGTGTTCTGGGTGTGCAACATTGTACACTTTCTAGTTATGAATCACACAACTTTCATTTACATAACATATCATCTGAAACATTATATACTTGCTACTTATTAATGGAGGTCTAATAAACCGAACTAAACCGTACCAAACCAAAAGGGATTGTAATTGTTACATTTACTTTAAAAAAATTGGACGTTGATTCCTTAGAAAATTGATAGAACTTGTCATTATGTGTTTGTATATTCTTTAAGCTGTGTACTGTGCTTGTAATAATAACGTTTTCATCTAGACTTGTACTTTCTAATTAAGTAGGCTTAGTAAACCGGGTTTGACCAAACCAAGCAGATCTCATGCTATAAGCCTATAACCCCTTAACGATCTAACCAACCAATTTTTCATTCTTTATGGTTGAGGAAAGACCCATTGTTCTGTGCGCCTTAAGTTTCTATCGCTTTGCCTGGTTCTCTGGTTTTTCTTTCTATATTTCTGATCTCTGGCCATGGATGAGTTTTCATCTGATAAACCCGTCAAAGAAGAAGAAATGCAAAAAGAGGAGGCTGATCCTGCAATAACCACCGAAGAAGATGTGCGAGCAGAGGAAGATGAGCACAGAGAAGAAGCTAGCGAGAGCCTTCTTGATTTTGATTCGACTAATTATCGTCTTAGTCGAGTGAAGTGCTCAGGTACTCTTAATGAGGTAAAAAGTGATCTAGCATACTCTCACGTGATCTGGCGTACTCTTATGTGTTTTGATACTCTTCCTTTCAATGGTCAATGTCTAAATTATCCTTTGTGTCTAAACCAATCAAATTCATTCTCTCTCTTACTCTATCTTCTTCCTTTCTCTCTCCACTGTAAATCTCAAACCCAGATTTAATTATTCTATTCAAATTCTATTCAATTTGGCATTCATCTTCTCCATTAATTCATTCTTGAAGAGGTTTAATTTCAAATTCGTATTCACAATTAATTGATTAAGAACAATGAGTCTCGATCTATTTGAATATTCAAAATACTGATATAATTATAAATATGAGTCTGTTTTTGTATGACAAAAAATATAAAAAAATGTATCAAATTATTATTTTGATAAAAAATTAGAAAACGTAGTAAAACTTGGTATACCTATAACTGTACAACTTGGTAAAATCATAATGTACAACTAAGTAAAATTGTGTAACTAAGTAAAATGATACTAACTAAATTGTATAACTTAATATAACTATAATGGTAAAACTATATAACTTGGTAACATTTTATGGTTAAACCGTGCAAGTTCATCTAACTTGTTGTTAATCATTTTGATTTTTACATGAGACGACGAGTTCTTTCACAAACATACACTTTGATTATTAAAAGTACTATTATAAAGCCGGAGATGGTCATGAATGAAATCCAAACGAAGGTAAAGGTAGTTTGTATGCTAGTGGACAAAATATGCAGAAAAATGACCATAAATCCATATACAAATAGGTAAAATTTGAGTTATATGGTAATAAAATCTTTGATACCATTGAAAAAACATAACAACATCTTAAGGTGACTGAGCCAGTGGAAGATGTTGTTATTCGAGATAGAGATAATATAGGTATTGATTTGGATAACGTGGAGAGCATGTAAAAGATTTAGTTGATTGAGCATCACATCATAACTGTTTTGAAATTACTATTTTGAACTGTGAGCTCCGAATATTAAGAACTCTAATTTGTTTCGATTAAAAAAGTGCATACTTGTTCTCGTAAATATTTAAATTCGGGAACCTAGAAGAAAATACACACCACGATTAGTTGTATCTATTATTCAAAATGATTGTTCAATACGATAAAAAAACTAAATAAAACTTAGTAAAACTGATAAAATATAAAAATTTGAAGAAACAATTTTTAATTTGTTTGGTTGCTTATAAGTATTATGATTATTATTTGTTAGTATTTTATGATTTAAATTTACAATAATTATAGTTAATTTTTTTATCACATAGTTGTGTACTACATAATAGAGGAAATACATTGTTCTTTTATGCTTTTTATCTTAGTGTTGTCCTTGTGACATCAAAAAATTTATATATGCAACAAAATTAATTATGTCACAACATGATTTGATGGAATTTGATTGTAGGAAACTAAATAAAAGTCGTATAACTATAATATAAATATTTTGAGTACAGTAAAACTAAAAAAAATGCAAAAAATAGAAAAGTAAAACTTTGAAGCTTTTTGTAAAACTACAAACTTGGTAAAACATCGACCCAAAAATGCTGTAAAAAAATTTCCCGCTCAAATTTCAGAATTTTCCCTCCAAAAATTTTCTTTTTTTCCAGACCCCAAAAACGAAGTTGGCAACTATAATTGCTTTAATTTTTAGGGTTTTCTCATTTCTATCATCTTTTCAATCCTCTCACCTCATTTTCTCTCATCTCATTTCTTCTTTTTCATCTTTCTTCACATAATCTGCAATTTTTAGATTTTTTCCAGAAAATAGTGATTAATCAAGAGACAAAACTCTGAAGCTACAGGGGCGGGTGTATCATCCAGAAGTTCTCCAAATCTGATTCAAACCCTTATTTGCAATACTATTGATGTCTCCTTTTGGTTTCTCAAATGACCATGTGGATTAAGGACCCAATAATGGAAGACAAATATTGATAGTTGTATGTTGTCTTATTGTTACTGTCATGGTATTTCTGAGATTTTGGTTGTACAATTAATCATAAATTCTATCAAACTAGTTTAGTGATGAGTTTTTTAAGTTTTGAAATTTGACAAATGAAAAATGAAAATTCTGACAAAGTTTACCGAAATGTACAAACAGAAAAAATATTAAGTTATACAAAGTTTGACGTACGAAAATGAAAATTTTTGAAATTTTTTACCTAATTACACAAACATGAAAAAAAGTAATACTAAATTTTACGAAGTTTGACAAACAAAAATGATGTACTTAACCAAAATTATTTTAAGTTACACCAAATTTTACAAACATAAATAACAAACCAAGTAACATAAACACAAACAATAAAGTTAGTGTGTTAAAAGAAGAAATTTTACTTCTTAAGACAACTATGAAAAATGGATGTTGAATCCAACTATGGAAAATTTTAAATATAACAATATGATATCTAAGTTTCTTTAAGTTTTACAAAGTTTCAAATATTTATAGCATCTAAATTGTTACGTTTTTCTTAGTTTCAAAATTTTAGACAATCTATATTACTTAGTTTCACTTAGTTTCACTTACTTATACATAGTAATAAATCTTAATAAATTAAAGTTATACAAAGTTCCAAATTCAAGAGATGCGACTGTTGCAAGGAGAAGGCGTGTGAGAGACAATCAAATTACCCTTAAATGGACATGTCACTGCTTGAATCATTAATTACATAATTTTTCTCAAACTAAATATTATCATTTTCATTTATTATCTCCAATACTGCTGGTTGCTGTCGTTAAATATATACATTACGTTTTGGATACTAATCATTTCTTGCAAAATACAACAATAGACTATATAAATTTCGTTAAGTTTTACATAGTTTTAAATATTTATACAATCTTAATTGTTACGTTTTTCTTAGTTTCATAAATTTAGACAATCTAAATCACTTAATTTTACTTACTTATACATAGTTATATATTTGAATAAGTTAAATCCAAGAGATGCGACAGTCGAGGAGTCTATCAAATCACCTATAAATGGACACGTTTCTGCTTAAATTTGGGTGAGTGGTTCATTAAATTTCAAGGGTTTATCACTTATACAAGTAACAAATAATTTACGAGATTTCTCTCACACAATAACCATTTTATTTTATCAAAGTTAGACGAACTTGGCTTTTCTCCCTCCTTCAATGATTCATAAGATTCTCTACAACGTAGCAACGACCAGTATCCAAGACTTTGGTTGTGCACGGATTGTTTTTTTCGGGTTAAACAAAATTGGAAGATATGATTACTTCTACAGATCGGCAAGTCTCATTTACATGAATGACTGGCTAGACAAGGTCAATGATGTTCGAATGTTCAGAATTAGTTGCTACCGTGTGGGTAATCCAGAGGCCATATACTTGAGAGGTATGTATGAGTTCTTCATCCTCTATTTAGTTGGTAAGAAAAAAATATATCTTGCTGCTGAGAGAGGATGCTTGTTGGCCCTATTTGTATATGGTATGATGAACTTAGCCTTTAGTGTTGATGATGGAGGATTGGTTCACAACTACCATGCTTTTACTCGTCAACATGTTGATCAGATGTTTCAAATCATCAATAGTTGGGAACTCACAGGCCATTGAGATTATGAAAAACCTGCCATGTTTCTATCTATGGCTGAAATGATAGATCATAATGTGACATATGATTGCTGGTGCTCCAGAATCATAAAATTAGTGTTTGTAGTCTCCCTAAATGGATCAAAATCACGGTGGAAATGCGATCTTTGTTTCTGGAATTGTGCAGCTTGTGATATACACTTGACTGCTCGTGTATTGCCAATTGAAAATTAATTTTATCTACTTTTAATAAATTTCTGTAAATAACTCTTCACATTTTGTAATTTTTCTAGTTATATCTATAAACTAATGTTTTTAAAAAAAAATCAATAAATATATCAATAACATCAACTGTGTCCAAAAATTAATATAATAAAACATTACAATCTAAAAGTATGCATTAGTTCAATTTAAATAACTTGTATTAGATACAATGTATATTCATACAATAATATAAGTAGGAATTAATTTCTGTACAGTTACACCAAGTTTACAATTACACTAGGTTTTACAAAGTTTTCGGAAGTTATGGAGAAAGAGATCCGAATTTTGTGGATCGGGTCTGGATAGTCCTCGAAATAGCCCTGGTTGGGTTGTAATTATGCAAGTTTATGTTGGTTTCATGGTCTTTTAATAATTTTTCTGATTTAAATAAAGATATATTTAATTTCAAATCCGGTCAATTTCGGGCAGGAGTATCTCAGCTCTTTTTTTTCGGCCAGAAGTACCTGAGCGTTTGATTCGTCTTAGTCTCGTTATGGAAGACGAAGAGTCCGACAATGGAGCTGAGAGTCAGAAACGTCAAGAAGATTCGACAATGGTAAATCTTCAAACTTGGTGGTGATGATCAAGAACCACAAGTGATAAGAATTTACGCATATTGTCTCTTTTTTCCTCTGTTTCTTGATACCTAATGTTCCAAGTCTTAATCAGACGCAAAGTAGGGTGTTACAAAACATATCCGAACCCGAAATATTATTAATCAAACCCGAACGGATAGTTACCTAATAACCGAAAAAACCCAAAAACCCAAAAGATATTCGAAGAAACAGATCCGAATGTCCAAATTGATATACAATATAAATATTTAAAACATAAATATGTACTTCAAATATTCAGTTCATATTTATTTAGATATGATATCTAACAATAATTATTTAAATTTAATTAAATATCTTAAATACCCCATTATATATAAATAAGTTATATATTTCTTATGTTTTGCTTTTAAATTTAAGATTTTACTTTGGGTATATCCCGAATCCGAACGATATGTGGTTACTTCAGGTCTATCTGAACCGATCCGGAACCTATGTATTATATCCGAATTCGATCCGTACTTGTAAATTTACTAGAATAGAACCTAGGAAATGTTACAAAATAGAACTGAAATCCAAAAAAAAACTTATCTGAATCCGAACAAGTACCCAAACATTCATACGTAACAAAAAAAAAGCTTTAAATGTTGGACTTTAGATTATGACCCATCCTTTGAAAAACGGATATAATTTTTGTTTAATTTCTTTTAATGCTAATTTTTATAATTAGATTTTTTTGTGATCGTATTTAAATTTAATATTAGTTTAATTTGATATGATGATTTTTAAATAAATGAAATATATTATTGGGTTAAACATTTATCAACAAACGATGGTACGCACTGTTCAGAGATCCGAGGTTCGTGGAGAAGAACAAGAGGTTGGGTAAAGCAGCGAGGGAGTCCATGTTACTGACCAAACATGAGGTTTATTCAATCGCCGGAGATCTCCATAGCACCAGTGACGTTTTACATACACCTATCATCCAGCTTACAGGTAAACTTAGAAACCTAAAGGGTTCAAAAGATTTGGACTTCTTCTCTCATTTATTTCACTGTGACGGTTTAATGTTATGCTCAACCGAGTGGAACACTAGACTCGTGGTTTGGAATCCATGTACCGGTCAAAGAAGGAAGATCAAACCAAGAACTCGTTACCGCACTGAAGATAAGTTTGCTCTAGGATACACCACATCTTCTTCTTCTTCTTCTGGCCGTAGCTACAAAATCTTCAAGTATAGGTTTTATAGAAACAGCCAGAAACTGTGGGTTGCTGATTGTGAGATCTATGAGCTTTGCTCTGATTCTTGGAGAGTTCTTGATTCCTTCACTCTTGACTCTGACTTGTTTTTCAACGGCATGTCTTTGAAAGGAGATACTTATTGGGTTGCCTCTGGACCTGTAAGAGAAGGAACCGATTTTTTCTTGATGAAGTTTGATTTCACGGCAGAGAGATTTGTCCGTCTCCCTCTTCCGTTTAAGAGTTCTAGTATTTTAGATACCAAGCTTCTTTCAGTTGTTAGGGACGAAAAGCTCTCGGTGTTACACATCGATGACGTGACGGATGTGATGAGGATATGGGTGACCAATAAGATTGATGATGAGGACGCCAAAGACTTTTCGTGGAGGAGTGACTTGGTCTTGGAAGTGGGTTCTGCTAAATTTAACTTGAGTGTGGAGAACTTCTTGTTAGATGAGGAGAACAGAGTGGCAGTGTGTTGTGACAAGTTCACGAGTGATGGAGATAGGACAATGGTCTACCTTGTTGGGGAGGATTTGTGTAAGCAAGTTTATGAAGATATTAGGAACGCATCTCCTGTTAATTGGCCACTTGTCCTCACTTATGTTCCAAGCTTGGTTTCGATTCACTAAGAAGCAAAGCTTGTTTATGATTTTTTTTGCGACTCTTCTTATGCTTTTGTGTATGGGATCCTTTGTTCAAAATACGTGTATACACTTTCACCTCAAATGTTTGATGTTGGAGAATATCATCACGTAAGCAGAATCTTATATATGGATTTTGATACTAAAGAAGACAATCCAAATCTCTATGAAACTGGTGTTGTGTCTTCTTCTCCAAAATTCCTCAAACTCAATCGTTTTTTATGACATTAAATCATTTTGTGGTTTAGACTACTTCAAACAGAAGCTAAGCTTTATTGTTATTGACCACCTCAAAATGCATAGTGCATGAACAAAATGCAAAATGTTATTGTTACAAATGTTAGTGTCTCAACTCAAGAGTGAAGTAAGAAAAGAAACTGCATTAAAGCTCAAATTCACAGAAGCAGTCAGGCAAAGCCAAAACGCCAAAAGCTCTACCAACTGTCTAATCATTTTTATGAACTTCCGAGAGAGCTTTCTTCATCTCAGCGCCTTCAAGCCCCTGAGAAGTGGATTCTGCAAATGCTTTGCTTCCAGGAACATAATATTATATGCATCTGTTTATATGTTTCGGATAGCTGCAACTATGTTATCCATGTTTCCCAAACTAAGCAGCCACATACACATCACTGCTGAAACAAATGTGAACACATTTGTATAAACAGATGTGAATCCTTCCATCTCCACCAGACCGTCTCCAGCTGCTAAGTATATATGTTTGTGCTTCTTCTTTGCTAAGTGACCGAAGCATCAAAACTGTTTTATTAGGAGACAGAGGACACTTTCCTCGCTTTCTCCAAATCTGAGCTAGTTCTCATGCCCATGGCTTCCTGTCAACACCAAAAAAGATCTGTAATTGTTACTTTTGCTACAAAAATGATGCGTTGATTCTTGAAAAAAAGAGCATCGAACTCTGAACTTGTTATGTGTTTGTACATTCTTGAGCTGTGTATTGTGCTTGATTAGTTAACATTTTCATCTAAAAGTAATTAATTGTAGTATTGTACATACTAATTAAGAAGGTCCAGTAAACCGGGTCTGACCAAACCAATCAGCTCTCATGCTATAACGATCTAACCAACCAACGTTTAATGCTTTATGGTTGACGAAAGACCCATTATTCTATTAAATCCTCGCGCCTTTATAAGTTTCTTTCACTTTCATTGTTCGTTGGTTTTTCTTTCTATCTCTCTGATCTCTGGCCATGGCTACGTTTTCATCTGATAAACCCGTCAAAGAAGAAGAAGAAGTGCGAATAGAGGAAGATGAGCACAGAGAAGAAGCTAGCGAGAGACTTCTTGATTTTGATTCAATCAGTTCTAGTCTTAGTCGCATTATGGAACACGAAGAGTCCAACAAAGGAGCTGAGACTCAGAAACGTCAAGAAGATTCGACAATGGTAAAATTTACGCCTATTGTCTCTGTTTTCCTCTGTTTTTTGATACCTAATGTTCCAAGTCTTAATCAGATGCAAAGGAGTGACCAAACGATGGAACGTGGCTCAACATCGTTTTCGTCTGATCAGAACTGTCGTCTTACTCCTCAGAATCGTTCCACCGCTCAGATGTCTCAAGTGATGATGCCTCTTGAAGAACAGGTTTAGCCCTATTATCTCTGTTTTGCTCTGTTTCTTGTTCCGCTATCAATGTTGGTACTAATGTTCCAAGGCTTAATCAGATGCAAATGAGTGATCACCATTTCAGCAGCAGCAGCGATTAACAACTGCTCAGAACCAGTCTTTTGGTACACAACAGCAACTTTTTCCAACGATGATGACCACACAGCAACCAGGATGGTTCATAACAGATCACAGCTCTGCATCTGCTTGGAGGCCTCAGATTATAATGCCATCTGTAGATCATCAGCAGCACCCAATGGTTAACCAGCTGGCCAATATAGAAGGATTGCACAACCAGACGTTTGTCCCAAGGCCTTTGTTTCGTCCAGCTCAGACCAGTTTCGTTGAACAACCGCATCTCAATGCAATAGCTTCGTCCATGTACCGTTACTATCCTTACATGAGACCTGAGGCTAATCATTTGAACCTGAGGATGCCTCATTTCAGGAGTGATCTGCTTTTTACTCTGGCATCACCAAGTGGACAGCCAAGATCTTTTGTGTTGTTGCATGACCAATTCAACCCACACCAAAGGTTTGTATTGTCTTTAGATGATGCACTAGTGTTTGGACCAATTCTTGAGATGGATCATCCCCAACCGCAGCAGAGACAGCTTCTTGACTTCCCCATAGATATGATTCACCGCCAAGATTATCCTAATGCAGCAGCACCACCACGGCCTGAGCTGAATCATCAACAAATGCAGCAACTTCAGCAGCAGACTCAGAGGTTCAACGATGGACCATCTTCTCACCAAGGTCAACATCAGCAGCAGCCTTAGCCTAAGCCTTAGTAAGAAGAAGAAAAAACGCTTCTTGGCATGATTTGTCAAGTTTTTTTGTTTTCACTAAATCTCTCTATATCTCTCATAATGTTTTGATAAGTGTAAGTGATATGTTAGTGACTTGTTGGTCAAGGAAGAGTTCTCTTTTAAATAGCTTTAGATGGATTCACTCTAGTCTTCTTAAAGCTTCTTTTTTTCACAATGGCCGCTCTGTATAACACAGCGCTGTGAGCTACTTGGTCAAATGGACATCAGTCACGCGCCTTCTTGTTCATGTCGCGCGTGTCGGTGCAAGAGAACTTCAATTTCAACATATCTAAACTGTTAAAATGAAGTACAAATTTGAATTTTCTTTTCTAAATATTTACAATCTAAAATCACGTAGATAATGACTATTAGTTTAACAGAAACTTTTGTTATCAACTATAATAAATTAGAATCTTAAATAAAAAATTCAGTGGCATTACGAATCTTGCCACCGAATTTTATTCACTTTATAGAAGTTTTATTTAACAGCATTTTTGTCATGCATCACAATATTAGTCTAACGATATATATAAATAATCGTGCGTCCTTACTTTTTCTGATAAACTATTTTGGCTGATCCGGTCGATCTCTGAAGGAACACATTTAATATTATAGAATTGACTGATTATTATACTGTGTGATCCGAATTTGGAATAGTTTCTGAATAGTGCAAGAGGATGAACCGATCATCTGTTACGATCTATAATGTAAACCACTTGTACTAAAACCCAAAATCTAGATTGACCAAATAATTTTAGTTCACAGAGAAAATTGAACCCATGACTAATGAAGATACAGACCAAACCCCATCATGTGTACTTATACCAAGATGAATGTGAGATTGAAAATATTAGTCTAATGATTGACATATTTCTTCATTCAGATATTAACCACAACTAACTGAACTGAAGATATTAATTTAGACTAAACATACACCGGTTTGATTCTTTTAATAAAACAACTGAAATAAACCATAGTTGTATAACTAAATAAAAATCAACATAAATATAAATATGCATAAACCATGTATTAACATAAATATAAATGCTTTCATAGAAGTTCGTTAAAAATATATAACTTTTAACTATACCAGCATATGCTTTTATCAGTTTATAAATTTTGATAATAATAATATCTAACCGAACTATACTTTTAAATGATCTTGCCAAACAATAATTAACCCGCGCTATCCGCAGAATGAGGTGATTATTTAAAACTATATATTATATATTTGTTAAAATTATACATTATATATGCACATATTAAAATAAATGTTATTTTTTTTAAACGCAACACAATTCTTCCATTGTTTCATACCATCAATTATATCAAATGTACGATTGATAATAGATGAAGTTTGAGCCTAACGCTCCAATATAATTTTTTCCCCAGTTTTATATATCTAAAAAATAAAATACAGGTTTGAGCTAACAAAAAAAAGCTGAAATATTTGCAGGATACCGTACGTAATGGACATGAGTTAGACAGGTTTAAAACAAACATTTACTAATTATTATCCCTAAATTAGTGGTACATTGACATATATAATTACCTCAAAACAAACTCGATTCAAATATATGGACCACATATATATATAAATTAGTGAATCGCTGCAATAAATCGTTGGCTAAAATAAGAAATTTTCGTATCTATCTACTTTTAATTCACTCATTGACATAGCAAAACAATACATGGAAAGAACAATTAATAAGATGAATTTTTTTACATTAGCTTGGACACCATCCCAATTTGGTGATCACAAAAAAAAAATTCAATTATCTATTATAACAATTGGACCTTTTAAATGATACACTCTCACCACTAAATATTTTATAAAAAAAATTGTAATCAAATTAGATTTTAAATATGGTTTTTACTGATTGAAACACCACAAACACTAAAGTCAATCATTCCAAAAATATTTGATTGACTCAAATTTCATGACCAACTTTCGATTAATCTTTTGAATTGGAGCATTTAATATTTGACACCGATATTTACTCCATTAAATAAATATAGTTTAATCAAGATCCAATAATAGCATTTTCTCCGATTCATTCAAATTTATCATGGACTATATCTACATGTTTCATTTTCCAGTAATATCTTCATATTGTATCTAAGTGTTTATAATCAGAAAATACGATTATATTGTTGATGTGATCGATATACACAACTATCATGCTAAAATGTTACTAATAATAACTAACTAATATACAACAACACAGAGACAAATCGCACAACATTCTGCTTGTTTCTGGTATATTCAGCATAGTACATTATATAACAAAAATTAGAAAAAAATATATAATATGATGGCCAATGACATAATATTATCTCTATTTGATATGGATGTTAAAAAGTATCGATATAACTTAACATGGTCTATAAATTATATTATCTATAGAATTCACATTTTATACAATAGTGTCATGACATGGATGTATAAAAAGTTTCAATATTCTAAATTTAGTGAACATGTTCATGAAATGAGACTATATGTTTTTGGCAAAATGCTTAGAATAAATGCTTATAATCAAGATGTGTAAAATGAAACACATACTATATGTTTTTGGCTATGGCATGACATGTAGTTAGTTTAGGCCAAAGAGAGTTATTTAAAAAAGGTTGTGAGGTAGAATGTGGTGTTGACACCTAGGAAATGGCAAAATTGTGAATCACATATGGGTTATTTATAAAAAAATCCTCAGATAATAAGAAGGGGACTTACTGTCGAAAATCATAAATTCATAACTATGTCAGTATCATCTTCCTAATAATCTCTTTGAATATTCGTTTTAAAATTGTATACAATGAAAATATATATTTTTACCTGAAGAATATTAGTTAATATCCTCATAATTTAGAGAATACCTAAAACTTAAATGACCTAACACTATAAATCATACTACTAATAATTTTGCTAAACGTTTAAATTTTTTTTTTACTTCAAAATTTTAGATGATATATACTTATTCTTTTTACTTTAATAAAATATATTAAATATTATACTAATTAATGTAAAATCATAATGGAATATATATGTATTAAATTTGTTTTAAAAACTTCATATGTTAACTAATTTTCATATAAAAATGAAAGCATAGCATATCATTTTGCTAAGAAACATGTGTGTGTTTTTAATAGATATAGTAATCTTCACAAGCATATTAAATAACATGATTTATAAATAAAAACACATTATAAGATATATTATTTTGTAATTTTTTATCAAATGACAAATGATTTTATAAATATTTATGTATATATATGGTAGTATCATTTGAACATATAGTTATATATGTAATTTACAATTTCTACAACTTTTAGTATTAAAATATTCAAAAACTAAATAATAGTTAATAATTTGTTTTCTTTCTATAACCACTATCCATCTATCCACGATTCTTCCTCCATTTTCATCTTACATCTTCATTAAAAAAATTTTTAACACTTTTAGGCAAAAATGTTCTTCTTCGTATTATATATCACTATATCCAAATCAATGACACTCAAGAACAAGAAACTATATTTGATGTACTACCACTATAGGAAATATCATTCAAATATAACTGAATTTGTGACCGAGTTTTTCAATAAAATTGAATCATCAGTTCTAACAATTATATCGGTTTTGGCCAATTTTATTTGATCAACACAATATTGTTTTAGGAACAACATGTACCTGACTAAACAAAGGAGTCACGGTTGAACCATTCCAACAAATTGGTCCAATTAGTAAAACAATGCATATCATTTTGTTGCCTAAATATCTAAAATCAATATAGTAAGACACTGTAAACACAATTAAAAATCATGATCAGTCATAATTTGGTCTTTAAAAAGTAGCACAGGTCAAAATCTAATTACTACTTTAAAATCATAGTCGGCTATCTTATTTGGGTTTTATTCTGCTTCGACGCAAGACATTAAAATAAAAAAGTTGTCGAAACAAATAATTTTTTTGTTTTTTTTTATCGTCAGAGAATCTTAGGTTTTGAAACATGCAAAGATACATGCTTCAAATATTCACATATGGAGATCATCATCTGATTAGGTAATATTTGATTGGATCTTTGATATTCCCACAAATACCTTTTCTCATCCGAGCCTTACATCACTCTCCCTAAGTTCTTATAGCAAGTCCATTTCTAGTGGTAAATAGAACCAATTTGACTGTTCAAGTACTTATGAAGACTCTTGGCTCATGTCATCTCGTCGGTTTTATTTTTGTAGGTCAACATAATGGTCTAACACATGAAATAACTGAAAAAGAAAGGATTTGGTGGAATCAAACCATTTGGGTATTTAAAATCCAAGAAGCAAAAGAAACAATACCTTCGGCTAAAGTTAGATCATAATGTATCAGTGTTTCGAGAGTTCCCATCATGTCACCACTCTGGTGCCTAGTGCTTCTGAATGCTACATGGTTGTCCATTGGTACTATAAAGTATATATACATACACAAAATTCTATTTGGTGATATAGATTACGATTTGATATGGGATGAATAAACTGAAGTGTACAAAATTTACTCAACTCCTCTTAAGCATTAGATATTTGTTTTCTATTATGCATTGTAACTTGGAATCATCGATTGTGCCCAGATCCGTGTACGCGGAGTCTAATCATCCATGATGATCTATGGATGATGAGAAAGCGAGATTTAAAGGTAGGGAAGTGTAAGAAGGTGAACATGACAATGTGATCAGATTTAGATGCAAAAGAAAACGATTGATCTAGGATCAACGAACAACACAAGAAAAAAATCAAAAGAAATTAGTACATGGAGAAGAAGACGATGGTAGGAGTCTTCACGAGCATAGGATGTTTTTAGAGAGAGAACTAAAATAAAAATCCTCTCTCATATATGAAGAAGATTTAAGATGATTCTTCAGCCAACAAAAAAACTCTTTTCGAGTAAATTGATCAATGTTGAGCTCATAGTAATTGCTTTGTGTTGCATTATGGGTGTGAAACATTGTACACTTACTAGATATGAACCATACAACTCTTATTTATGTAACATATTCATCTAAACATTCTACACTTGCTACTTATTAATAGAGGTCTAATAAACCGAACTAAACCATACCAAACCAAAAGGGATTGTAAGTGTTACATTTACTTTAAAAACTGGGACGTTGATTCCTTAGAAAATTCATAGAACTTGTTATTATGTGTTTGTATATTCTTGAAGCTGTGTACTGTGCTTGTAAAATGACATTTTCATCTAAACTAATTAATTGTACTTTCTAATTAAGTAGATTTAGTAAACCGGGTTTAACCAAACCAATAAGATCATGCTATAAGCAGCCAACATTTCATTCTTTACGCTTGATGAAAGACCCATTATTCTGTTTAATCCTCGCGCCTTTATAAGTTTCTTTCACTTTCCTAAAGATCCATACTATTCCCTTCTTAATCTCAAGCTGAGAATCACAATCCGCAAGAAGAGTCGATCACGGTAACTCTCAAACTTTGTGATGATCAAGAACAACTAGTCATTAGAGTTTAGGCCTGTTGTCTCTGTTTTCCTCTGTTTCTTGTTCCGCCATCGCTGTTAGATCACGTTTTCCAGTCTTGATACTAATGATCCGACTCCTGATCAGATGCAAAGAAGTAACTAAACGACGTAACGTGCCTCAACAACGTTTTCAAGTGATCAAAACCGTCGTCTTGTAGAACAGGTTTTGGCCTACTATTGTCTCTGTTTTGCTCTGTTTATTATTCCACCATCAATGTTGGTACTAATGTTCCAAGGCTTAATCAGATGCAAAGGAGTGATCATACGATTGAACATGGGTTAACATCGTCTGCACGTGATCAGAAGCGTCTCCTTGTTCCTCCAAATCGTTCTACCGCTCAAATGCCTCTTGAAGAACAGGTCTATGCGTACTGCCTCTGTTTTTTTGTTCTGCCATCAATGTTCAATCAGCAGTAGTGTCGTCACTGATAAGTAAGTCTTAATCAGATTCCTATAGGAGTGACAAAACTGTGAACCGTGGCTAATCAGAGGTGACATTTCAGGCCTAATACTGCTCTGAGATCATCAAGTGGACGGCCAAGTGAACCAAACCTGAGCTGGATCATTAAGAAAAGGCAGCAACCTCAAGCTGAAAGGCTATGCGCATGGGAGATCACCGCTGGATCATCTTTTCACCAAGGTCAAGATCATCAGCAGCCTTAAGCCTAAACCATAGTAATAAAAACTATTCTTGACATGATTCATCATCAAGTTTCTTGTTTTCAGTAATTAAATCGCTCTCTTACACAGAGACTTTGATAAGTGTAAGTGATATATCTTAGTTGCTTGTTGGTCAAGGAAGAGTTCTCTTTTAAATAGCTTTAGAATTAGATGGGTGGGAAGTTGAGTTACAAAAACTTATTCCTCAAGATTCAGTTAAACTCAACTTGGTCCAATTTTTTTATTGTGCCAAAACTGCAGTGTTTTCTTAACACCAAATTACCATCTTCATCACTTCATTTCTCATTCAGTTAAGATTTTTGTTTGACATATGAATATACTAGATTATAGTACTCATTGCAAGATTTACAAAGCGCTATTAATACAGTGACGACAACCACAGGTTTGGCCGGAAAATTCACCTGAAAAACCGAAATTGTTAGCTTTATATATTTGTCAAAAAAAACAACAACGACTTGTCGTCCCGTTGACAAAAGTATACATTAATGTATGTTTGAAAAGTTTTTGTCTTCGAGAAAACACTCTCGACCATAAGATGATTGGTCTAAGGACTGAACTTGACATTGTAGATGTTAGAATAAATGCAGCCCTTTTCGATGTCTCTATCAAACATATCCATGTAAGCTTCAGTCAAATCTCGACCACTAGATCATTTGTTCCAAGGGCCATTGACGGTTTTGGATTTGAACTTGTTTTTTATTATTATTTTATATATGATATTGGCACCATCGATCAATTTAAACTATTTCTAACTCAGACCACTTTCTCTGTCCAAACAGATTGTACACGTTTGGGTTCAGTTTTGTGTTTACACAGCACCAGTTGTTTACGCCTCTCGCCTTACTTCATTATACAATGGAAGCCAGTAGCCGCCTACTTCCGCGGACGAAGCATCTGGTGTTTGTCAATTTCCGTGGAGAGGAGCTGCGTTTCGGTTTCGTAAGCCATCTCGTGGAAGCTCTCCAGAGACATGGGATCAACGTTTTCATAGACATGTTCGAGAGGAAAGGTGAAGACCTAACCAATCTCTTCGTGAGGATCGAAGAGTCGACCATCGCTTTGGTGATATTCTCCCGGAGGTACACGGAATCAATATGGTGCTTAGACGAGCTCGTGAAGATCAAGGAACGTGCAGATCAAGGACTACTCAAGGTGCTTTTGTCTGTAAAGATTACTTTCCGGTTTATTTTATTTCTGTTATAATCGTTGATCAAAAACACTTGCAAAATATAACTTATAACACAAGTAACTTTCAGACAAATTTCTCTGCCTTTTCTTTTTGGTTTTTTCATTTATATAGAAGCATATTGGAACTAGTAGTTCCTACAAACAAGGAAGCAAAGTTTAAACGTGAAATAGAAGGTGAGACATGAATTGCTTGATCCTAAAGTTTAGGAAGCAAACCACGTCTAGATTATTTGCTGAAACAAAGAAAATAACAACTAAAACATTGAGTCAATCAAACCATGGACTTTGAGTTTGGTTTGTTAACTCGGTTTGATTACTGAACCATTTGGTGACGCATCACAGATTCATACTCATTTCTTGTATTATATAGGTCATTCCCATATTTTTCAAAGTGGAACCAGTTACCGTGAAACAACTAAGGGGAGCATTCGGCGATCAGTTCAGGGATCGAGAGTGGGAATATCGGTGTGATAAACAGAGAACCGAGAGATGGAAGGAAGCATTGGCATCTGTTTCTTGCAAAATTGGTTTGACCTTTGACAAGAAAAGGTCAACGTTCTTTCAACCCTAAAAGCTAAAATATGTTTCGGTTATATTGTATTTATCATGAGGTCCAGATCTATAAAGGATGTCGCGGTTACTGGTTAGCTTCAGTACCAAGTAATGTCTGAACATTTTCTTTTTCTTTTTTTGCAGTAACGAGAGTACATTTGTCACGATAATCGTTAAGGAGGTCGAGAGTATGCTACAACAACATGGAAATTCTGTGGTCATTCCATTTTCAGGAGGAGGCCAGTTTATGAACTTTCTAGAATCGGGTCAGGGTCAAGGTCAAGTGGATCTCTCAACAAATAGTGACCTTTTGCACGAGAAGGGTAGGATCGTGGATGAAGAAGATAGGCCATTGGGCCTGTTTACTGCATTAGTTAAGTTGTTTAGCCCATTTTTAGATATATGTAAACACTAAACGCCAATGTGAAACTTACCAAATTATTTTTCTTTTTCTCGATATTGGATAATTATAATATTACAAATTTGAAAATATCTATATTATTAAAATGGAAGCAGTTTTGAAAAGTCGACTTATGCAAGTTGTTTTGGACCCTTTCATTTTTTTGTCTTCTCCTATATTTTTGTAATAACATATTAGTCCATACCATATAATCATCCGACTTTTGTTCCTTCCTCTGATAATATGCGTGAGATATTAATTAGTATCATTAGTTGTTACCAAAATTAAAAGAAACAAATCATGGGAACTTTTCTAAAAGTCGGAGTCAAAAGGAATCAAACTAATCCTACCATTTTCATTAAGTTTTTAAATAAAAACCAAACCCAATATACCATAAACACCTATAGCCTATATAGATTCTATGGAATCTGAGTATAATTTTTGAAACTTAATAAATCTATATATTATCAGGTTTATGAAATATTAGAGAATATAATTATTAGCTCTCATAAATAATTAAATACTTCCAAATAAGTTCTTATTTAAAGTAGAAATATAATATATAAATATATTCAAAACATATATTTTGTGAATATTAGTTTTCTACAATTAATCTACCGAATTGATTTTGTATCAGGTTTTCATAAGAAAAATATTTTATATTTAAAAAACAGTTTTTTATCTCTTCTAACAACTTAAAATATTCAATTTTATCTTTTAGAAAACATATGTTAACCATATAACATTATCACTCAATTATCTAGCAACCATATTATTTAAGCGATTTCAATTTAACTTGACCTAAAATTAAATTTAAAACAATTATATATCCTTTTACAATTAACCTCCAAAATTAAATATGATATTATGTTGATATGGTTCACGCAAAACATTTTAATGTTAGTAGACATTTAAATATATCCTACCAACATCAAAAAAAATATATATATATATATATTTATATCGACCATAAATACAATTTATTACAATAGATGAACGGGTCGATCCTCTGCTCCCCTTTGTTTTAGCAACTTATCCTAAGGTCTCCTCTCCTTTCAGTCGAGTGACAAAAGTACCTCGCCAAGAGCTATCCGGCGACGACAGAGGAACCAACCCGCTTTCTATACTATTAAAATGGAAGCAGTTTTGAAAAATCGACTTATGCAAGTTGTTTTGGACCCTTTCATTTTTTTGTCTTCTCCTATATTTTTGTAACAACATATTAGTCCATACCATATAATCATCCGACTTTTGTTCCTTCCTCTGATAATATGCGTGAGATATTAATTAGTATCATTATTTGTTACCAAAATTAAAAGAAACAAATCATGGGAACTTTCCTAAAAGTCGGAGTCAAAAGGAATCAAACTAATCCTACCATTTTCATTAAGTTTTTAAATAAAAACCAAACCCAATATACCATAAACACCTATAGCCTATATAGATTCTATGTAATCTGAGTATAATTTTTGAAACTTAATAAATCTATATATTATCAGGTTTATGAAATATTAGAGAATATAATTATTAGCTCTCATAAATAATTAAATACTTCCAAATAAGTTCTTATTTAAAGTAGAAATATAATATATAAATATATTCAAAACGTATATTTTTGTGAATATTAGTTTTCTACAATTAATCTACCGAATTGATTTTGTATCATGTTGAGGTTTTCATAAGAAAAAATATTTTATATTTAAAAAACAGTTTTTTATCTCTTCTAACAACTTAAAAATATTCAATTTTATCTTTTAGAAAACATATGTTAACCATATAACATTATCACTCAATTATCTAGCAACCATATTATTTAAGCGATTTCAATTTAACTTGACCTAAAATTAAATTTAAAACAATTATATATCCTTTTACAATTAACCTCCAAAATTAAATATGATATTATGTTGATATGGTTCACGCAAAACATTTTAATGTTAGTAGACATTTAAATTTATCCTACCAACATCAAATATATATATATATATATATATTTATATCGACCATAAATACAATTTATTACAATAGATTTTTTGAGAGATTTACCTAAGAAAAATATTTTGAATTGTTTCAACTTAAAAAAAATTGTATCAACTTATTGGTACGTGTAACATCATATCTTACGTAGTTAGGTTATACCATAATTATAAACTAATGTATTTTTCTTTGAAAAATTAATCTTTTAACAATTAACTAAAACATGATAAATAAACTGGTTGATAAAGAGATTCATGATGCGGGTCAAATTATATGAAATCTCTAAAATTATATTTCATTTCAAAGATAAATTTTATACACAAATTTAAACATAATCATAGAAAATATTAAAATATATAAATTGTGTATATTACATAAAAAGGATACATGGTTTGATATAAATATCCGGAGAGAAGATTTTTTTGTGGATTGAACACCACATTGCGGATAATCGGGATACTTCAATAGGTTTAGAATATCCAAGTTAAACAAGATTTTTTATTTATTTTAAAAGTGTTAATCTCACATACTATAAAGCTTCATTCAAAAGTTTGAATCATTTTTTTAAAGTACTATCAGATTTTAATGGGGTTTATCGGGTCAATCAAATATTGTTATCAACCGAGACAAAACCTGCGCTTTTGAAGCGCGGATCAAAATCTAGTTATTATTTTATAACTGACAATTTCATCTGTTTTATAAAAATGGCTGACTGTTTTTATAGTTTGTGAGTCTAACGATTGTAAACGGTTTATAACAAGAATTGCTCTCTTATTAATCTTAAGGGAATATCCTCTCAAACCTTAAGCTCTCTGTTTCACAAAATGAGTAAACTCACGTTCTTGGTTGCAACAAGCCTGCAACTCTTTTATACAAGATATAGACAACTCCTAATCTTATTTTTAGATTTAGATAACTCCTAAAACTTCTCTAGATAACTCCTAGTCCTCATTTCTCGGTAGACTAGGATAAGCTTGATCTCCAAGCTAGTTCAAGCTTACTCTAACACTCTCCCTCTTAAGCTTGAACCCATTTATTGATAAGTCTTCAACTCCAAGTATACTCCTCATTTCCTTGAACCTGGTTCTCGCTAGTGGCTTCGTTAAGATGTCTGCTCGTTGCTGACTTCCTGCTACATGATGAACCTCGATCAAGTTGTTGTCCACACACTCCCTTATGAAGTGATACCTCCGGTGAATGTGCTTACTCCGTCCATGAAACACCTGGATTCCTGCTGAGAGCTATAGCCGACTTGTTATCAATGTAAATCACCACTCTTTCACCTTGTTTACCAACTATCTCACTAAAGAGATCCTGAAGCCAGATAGCTTGCTTTGCTGCCTCTGTTCCTGCCATGAACTCTGCCTCGCAAGATGATAGAGCAACCGTTTCCTGCTTCTGTGAACACCAAGTGATGGGTGAGTCAAAGAAGTAGAAGACGTGTCCAGTGGTGCTTCTTCCGTCGTCCTCATCTACATTGTGACTTGCATCACTGTAACCAGTCAGCTTCGCATTCGCTCCTCTCTTAAACATTAGTCCATAAGATGGTGTACCCTGCAAGTAACGAAGAACTTGCTTCATAGCAGCCGCATGTGAGGTCCTTGGCTCAGCCATGTACCTACTTAACACACCGACTGAGTATGAGATATCTGGTCTGGTGTGAAGTAGGTATCTGAGACACCCTATGTTTCTTTTGTACTCCTTTTCATCAACTCTTTCCTCATCACTAGCCTTTGACATCTTGAGACTTGGATCCATCAGCACATGAACCGGGTTGCAGTCTTGCATCCTAGTTTCTTCTAATATCTTCTTTGTGTATCGCTCTTGTCTCAGAGTAATCCCTTCATCACGCTGACGTACTTCAATCCCCAAATAATACGTCAGCTTACCCAAATCACTCATCTCAAAGCGCCCAGACATCTCTTCCTTAAAGACTGCAATCAGACTCAAGCTTGTTCATGTAATGAGGAGATCGTCGACATATACAGTTACTAACAGAAGTTGTTCTCCCTCCTGTCGACGATACAGTGTAGGTTCCTTAGAGCATCTCACAAAGTTTAACTTGCCAAGTACTGAGTTTAACTTCTCGTTCCAAGCTCTTGGAGCCTGTCGTAAGCCGTAGAGTGCCTTGTTCAACTTTTACACTTTGCTCTCATGTCCTTTAATCACAAAACCATCAGGCTGCGACACATACACTTCTTCTTTAAAATCGCCGTGGAGGAATGACGTCTTCACATCTAGGTGATGCACTTCCCAACCCTTTGACGCCGCTAGTGATAGTATGAACCGAACTGTTTCAATGTGTGCAACTGGTGCAAACACCTCCTCAAAGTCAACTCCGTGTCGCTGGATGTAGCCTTTTGCAACTAATCTCGCTTTATACTTGTTGATGCTTCCATCAGAGTTGCGTTTGATCTTAAAGATCCACTTGAGACCAATTGCCTTAGCTCCAGCTGGAAGATCCACCAAGTCCCATGTCTTGTTCTTGACTATTGAACTTATCTCATCGTCACAAGCATCTCTCCATACTTTCTGCTCTTTTGCCTCTTCAAAGTTCCAAGGTTCATCATTAACACTCTGTAGTAATAGCTCCCCTTCAATCTCCGCAAGGAGAATGTAATCATCCAAGTAGCTTGGCCTTCTAGTTTCCCTCTGTGATCGTCTTAAGCCATCGTTTTCAGTATCATCTTCCTCTGTGTCAAAATGCTCTGCAAGTTCAGTCTCGACTGAACTTACTGCTTCAGGTTTCATCTCTGTGATGTCTGTCTCCACGATCCCATGATTACCATACTCTCCAAACTCAACCTGAAACGTTTCTGTAGTTGCATTCTTTTCACAGTTTTTCCAATCCCAACTCTTGCCTTCCTCAAATACTACATCTCTGCTTACTACCACCTTTTTGTTCACCGGATCAAGTAGTCTATAGGCCTTAGATCCAGGTTCCGTACCGAGATGCACCAGTACTCTTGATCAATCATCCAGTTTCTTCAGTCGATGAGTATCAACCTTAACATGAGAGACGCACCCAAACACGCGTATGTGATCAAGATTTGGCTTCCTTCCCGTACGAAGCAATAGTACTCGTGTGGTTACTCTGTTAATGATATAAGTTGCATGTCTTATCGCCTCACCCCACAAGTAGTTAGGTAGACTCATATGTTTCAGTATACTTCTGGTCATGTTTAGGAGAGTTCGGTTCCGTCGCTCCACAACGCCATTTTGCTGAGGGGAATAGGGAGCTGTAAGCTGTCTAGTAATGCCATTTGATTCACAATAGGACTGGAACTCGTTTGAAACAAATTCTCCTCCTCTATCAGTCCTAAGCATCCCAATAGAAACTCCTCTTTCTCTCTCAACAGTGGCTTTGAACTTCTTAAATTTCTCAAACGCCTCCCCTTTCTCACTAAGTAGTATTGACCACATGTAACGAAAATAATCGTCAATAAGCACAAATATATACCTCTTCTTCGATGGGGTGATGGGTGATATTGGGCCACAGAGATCTCCGTGAATAAGCTCCAGTGTTCTCTTGGCTCTGAAAGTAGTTGCTTGTGGAAACGAATGCCTTGCTTGTTTCCCACGCAAGCAACTTGAGCAAGTATCCTTATCAATGGTGAACTTTGGAATTCCTACCACCAGTTTCTTGTTGATCATAGTTCTCATTGATTCTCTGCCTATGTGTCCAGTCTATCGTGCCACCTTGCTGACTCACTCGACGTCTGAAGCTGCAAGCACTTCTCACTGATCACATCAATGGCTACTTTGTACAGCCGGTTCCTCGATCTCTTAGCTTTTGCTATCAGATTTCCATTCTGATCTCTCAATGTGAGATACTCACCTTTCATTCTCACATCACATCCGGCCTCTGTAGCTTGTCCAAGGCTAATAATGTTGCTCCTCAAGTCTGGAATGTAGTAAACCTCAGCCAAGATTTTCTTTCCTCCATCATCGTTGCAGAACAAAACAGAGCCCTTCCCTCTGATATCGATTCTGGAGTCATCACCAAACCTCACTTTCCCTGTGACAGATTCATCAATGTGTTTAAAGTACTTGAGATTTTCGGTCATATGATTGCTTGCCCCGTTATCTAAGTACCACACATTGTCAGTGTAGGTTTCAAAGTCTTTAGGATGGACGTTTTTCTCGTTAAGTAACACAGCCTCATGCATCATCAACTCCTCTGCTTCCTCTGTATTCTCATCTTTGGTCTCAGTGACTTCTTGCAACTACAATAACCGGTCTGGACATGTAGAAGCATAGTGACCGTACTTATCACACCGGAAGCATTGTATCTTTGACACATCAGTAGTCTCCTGAGGACGCTCATTGAACCTGCCTCGTCCTCTGCCACGGTTGTTGTAGCGTCCTCCACGACCACGACCTCTGTAATAGTTATTGTGATCACGACTGTAAGAGTTTGAGGAAGAGTGAGGCTCATTGCTTGCATACATGAGCTTGCTTTGTGTCTCCTGCGTCTCTTCTTCTTCTTCCTTCACTCTTTCTTCAAACGCCTTTAAGCGACCAATGATGTCTTCGAAGCTCGTTGTCTTGAGGTCGAGAACTTGCTCCAGTGATGCAACCATATGGACGAATTTCTTTCTAGGAAGACTAGTTAAAAACTTCTTAACAAGCTTAGTCTCTTCCATAGTTTCTCCCAGAACAGATGACTTTGATCGAATCTCTGTTAGTTTCCCAACAAAATCGTCTATGGTTTCACTATCCTTCATCTTCAATCTCTCAAACTCGCTCATCAGAGTTTGTAGTCTCGCTTCACGGACTCTCTCAGCCCCTACGTACCGTGACTTTATTGCATCCCACACCTCCTTTGAAGACTCCAACTCGCCTAGTTGTAGTACAAGTGTTTCTGGTATGGCTCCGAAGATTAAGGCTTTGGCCAAATCCTTCTTGTCTCCATCATCAGATTGCTTCTCTACCGCATCCCAGACTTTGTGTACCTTCAACAAAATCTTGATCCGAATCGCCCAGACGTTGTAGTTAACCTCCGTAAGCATGGGACAGCTTACTTTGGTTCCTACGCTGTCTTTTGGTTTCGACACAACTAGATCTCCCATGATGTCGATTTGATCAAACCTACAGCTCTGATACCAAATATAGTTTGTGAGTCTAACGATTGTAAACGGTTTATAACAAGAATTGCTCTCTTATTAATCTTAAGGAAATATCCTCTCAAACCTTAAGCTCTCTGTTTCACAAAATGAGTAAACTCATGTTCTTGGTTGCAACAAGCCTGCAACTCTTTTATACAAGATATAGATAACTCCCAATCTTATTTTTAGATTTAGATAACTCCTAAAATTCTCTAGATAACTCCTAGTCCTCATTTCTCGGTAGACTAGGATAAGCTTGATCTCCAAGCTAGTTCAAGCTTACTGCAACAGTTTTGCTTCCGTTCTATAGAATTCGAAGCTCAGACTCTTCTTCTGTAAAAACATTAATAAATCACTAATCAAATCACTGTGATTTAATCTATCAAACACATTTCTCTCTTGTTCCTTGTTTTTTCGATCTTTTCCTTATTTCATATGAATCCTTATTTTATTCCATGTGGTTCCAGGTTCCGCAACTGAGTGTAAGTGATATATTAGTGACTTGTTGGTCAAGGAAGAGTTCTCATTTGAATAACTTTAGATGGATTCAGTTTTAACTTGCTTCGATGAAATTGATACGTACTCTAATTACCGTAGAGCAACTTTATTCTCATCAAAAGAGGTCAAGTTATAGTACTTAGAGATCGAATCCATATGGAGCTGGGGCACACACTAGATTTTATTATGACTAAGCTAGGTTGAAGAATTCAAAGACAACAAATTGCAAGTAAACTTAAAGCGGTGAACAAGACAATTGCTCAATTGAATGATTTGGGGTTTAACAGTTATGATGAAGGTGTTAGACTTATGGTTTCTATTCAGGTTATCAGGATTATAATGATATGAATGCTTATATGAGATGCTTGAATGATATTAAATAACCCAACAGTAACAATAACCGATACCACTTTCGTTTTCTGGATTATCTATTACTAGATTCAATGATTCACTACACGTGCAAATCATAATCAGGAAAGTATCGATCGATGTCATGTCGGACATATCGATCGACATAGCTTTGCGTCGAATCGATCGATGTCTCTATAGGAGAATCAATCGATGCGCCTCTAGTAAGCTTTATGCGCGGGTTGATAACAGTTCACTAGGAGTTTGCTAAATCAGTTGTCGTTTGTTTCTAGCAAGTCCTAGCTCAGAGAAGATAGATCAGAGGATAAATCCTACTGTTCAAGTATATGTTAGCTAATCTCAAACAAGCATTAAGAACAATTTTCAAAGATGAATATCACAACTCAAGTATTCATATTTGGGGTTAATCCCTCAAAACCTATTTGAACCTTAATCCTAACAAGGTGTTTATTCAGACATAGCTAAACAAAACATCATAATCATTAAATAAAATTGCATAGAATATATAGATGAATAGAAAGTAGTGAAGTACGAGAAACTCTCAATAGTAACTCTCTTTCTCACAACTTTGTAAAACTCTCTCAACTCACAAAAACGGCTCTCTTGCTTCAAACACTTAAACAAGGTATAAATATTAGGTTAAAACTCGTCAGAGATATTTCGGTAATTAGACAGAGTCTTGGGCTTCAAGTCGGCTACGACCAAATTGGTCTTCTGCGTGCTCCCCATCGATCGATGTCACTGAGTGTGCATCGATCAATATGTTTCTCTCCGTGTTGACCTCGAGTGGTCGATATGGTCATTTCGGGTGAAATCTCTAAAGTGATCCAAAATGTTCCAAAATCACCACCTTCTCTCCATTCACTCTTGAACCTGTAAATATGCTATCTAGACTCCAAAAATAATAAATCTATCATAAAACTCCTATATATCATGGCTAAAATCGGGTCAAATCTATGATATATCAGAAAGACTGAAACATCACTCTAGTTCACTTAAAGTGGTAAACAGATGATTAGTGGTGATGGTGGTGGAAAAAAATGATGGCGAAAATGGTGAAAGAAAATGGTATTGGTGGTGATGATTTTATAAATGGAGTTGATTTAGGAGAAGCAATAATTAGATTGATCAGAGATTGAGAAAATGAATAAATAGAAAGAGAGAGGATGAATATGTGGTGTGTGTGGTTTGAAGAGTAAAAAAGCAATTAAGACAGAATATATCATATGTATAGTCAATACTTTGTTATGATCATTTCCCTAATTATTAGGGATGGGCAAAAAACCCAAACCGAACCGAACCGAACCAACCAAACCGAAGTTAAACCGAACCAAACCAACCGTGCTCTTTATGTAACCCAATTGGTTTATGTTTTACTCAACCCGAACGGTTTGGATTGGTTTGGGTTTAAATCGAACCAAACCGAACCAAACCGATAATCCAATATATATATATAGTAAAATATATATATATATATATATATATATATATATATGTATTAAATCGAACCAAACCGAACCAAACCGATAATCCAATATATATATATATATGTATTAACATATTGTAAATTTTAGTTAAAGTTTTGTTTTTCATTTTTTCATAACTTTCATATCTTTAAAAAAAATTATAAATACAATTCAAATAATACTATTATATATAAAATCATATACCATAAGTTTTTATATTCTCACTCTATCGTTTATGAATTGATTATTTTTTAATAAAATTATAAAACGGATGCCTTCATATTTATAATTAACCCGAACTACATCGAACCAAACTAGACCATAATAATGTAAACCGAACTAAATCTAAACCAAACCGAAATAAACCGAACCGAATTAAACCCAAACCGAACCCAAACCAAAGCTACTTTGGTTTTAATTGGTTTGAGTTTTATAAAACCCAAATTACCCAAACCAAACCGAACCCAAACCGAACCCGAAACTAAACCGAAATGCCCACCCCTACTAATTATAATTATTTTTTATGGTTATTGATGTCAATTTCCCTTAAGAATTCTTACGTAGTAGTAAATAGAGAACCAATCTGAATGATCCAATACTTGTGAAGATTGGGCTCTGGCGAAGATCAACCCATTGGTCTCATCTTAAATGTCTTTATGTAGTTTGCATATTTTAAGAAACTTCTCAAAATGAAGGAAGCTCGTGGTTGTTTGTAGGTAAAAATATAAGTTTAATCCATGATATAACCGAGAAAGAAAGGATTTAGTGGAATCAAACCATTTTTGTATTTAGAATCCAAAAAACAAACGAAACAATACCTTAATCAACCGCAAGAAGCCAAAAGCACTCTTTCCTCTATACTTTCTATCAGTTCTACAAAAGATACCAATACCTCCGTTGAGAATCTTGCCTTCCATTGATGAGAGAAAGTGAGATCTAAAAGTATGATTCATTGTCGAGTGGAAGAGAAAGTCAATTTGGTGATATACACCCAATATTAATGATTTGGGATGGGATGAAGGAATCAAAGTGTACAAAATATACCCAAATCCTCTTAAGCATGTAGAGATGGTTTTTCTAATATGCATTGTAACTTGGAATCACCGATTGTGCGCAGATCCATGTATACTAAGCCTAATCAGCCGCAATGATCCATGGATGATGAGAAATGAGATTTAAAAGTAAGAAAGTGCAAGAAGATGAACATGAAAGTGTGAAAAGATTTAGATGCAAAAGAAAACGATAAATCAAAGATCAATAAACAAAGCAAGAAAAAAAAATTGGTTCCAAGAGAAGAAGATAATGGTAGAAATTGTCGCGAGCAGAAAATTTTGTTAGAGAGAATGGAAAAAAAAAGATCTTCTCTCATTTATGATGAAGAAGAAACATTGTCATGTAAATTGATCTCATAGAACTTGTTATTACTTGTGTTTTATATCCTTTAGAATGTGTTTGCAATAATGTCATTTTCATCTAAATTACTTTCTTTATGAAATTTTCGCAAATTTAAAAATAAAGTTATAAATTCAAAATTAACATTTGCCTTAATTAATATGGCCAAAATGGAGAAAGAAAGTACTCATTCCTTCTGTTTTTAAATAATTCATATTTTAAGATTTTCACATTTATTAAGAAAACACATTAAAACTTAATTATTAATGCATAGTTTTTTGTAATTTTTATTTTTCTATGTTTTTAAACTAATAAAATTTCAAGAAATGCAACTAACTTTTTTAAAACACACAATTTTTTATTATTAATTGACAAAAAATACATTGAAAAATATAAAAAACATCTTTTTGAAACAAAAAAAAAATCTAGAAACATTCATTTTTCTGAAACGGAGGGAATGGAAAAATACATTGGAAACATAAAAAATTACAATCTTTGTGAAACAAATAAAATTTCAAAACAACAATTTTAGAGTAATTAATTGCACTTTCTAATTAAGCAGGTTTATTAAACCGGGTTTGACTAAACCAAGCAGATCTCATTCGGTTACAAGGATCTAACCAAACCAACATTTCTTGACTGTTGAAGAAAGACTCATTATTCTGTTAAATCCTCGCGCCTTTATAAGTTTCTTTCACTTTCCTTATTCACTCGTTCTTCTTTCTATCTTTCTGATAAACCCGTCAAAGAAGAAGAAGAAGTGCAAACAGAGGAGGCTGATCCTGCAGTGCCAAAACCGTCAAAAAAATAAGAAGAAATGCGAAGAGAGGAAGATGAACACAGACAAGAAGCTATCGAGAGCTTTCTTGTTTTTGATCCAAAATATTCTCTTCTTAATCTCAATATAGAAGAAATAGAGTCCAACGAAGAAGCTGAGAATAATAATCCGCAAGAAGAGTTGATCATGATAACTCCTAAACTTTGTGATGATCAAGAACAACTAGTGATTAGAGTTTAGGCATATTGCCTCTGTTTTGCTCTGTTTCTTGTTCCGCCATCAATGTTGGTACTAATGTTCCAAGGATTAATCAGATGCAAAGGAGTGATCAAACATGGCTTAAGATCGTCTACACGTGATCAGAACCGTCTTCATGTTCCTTCAAATAGTTCTTCTTTTTTATTTTCCACCAAATAGTTCTACCGCTCAAATGCCTCTTGAAGAACAGGTTTATTGCCTACTGTCTCTGTTTTTTTTCAATGTTTCTTTGTTCCGCCGTTAATAGTTTATGTTAACCTTAGTCTCGTGTGAGTAATCAGATTCCTAGGAGTGGCCAAATCGTGAACCGTGGCTCAACATCGTTTTCAGTTGATCAGAACCGTCGTCTCTCTCGCTCCTCAAATATCTCAAGTTATGATGCCTCCTATTGAATTACGTGGTGGTACGCAGCAGAAACATTTTCCAATGATGATGACCACAGAGCAACCAGAATGGTTCGTAAGAGATCACATGTATGCATCTGGGTCGGATCCTAACGCTGCAGCTTGGAGACTTCAAATTATAAGGCCATATCAACCTGCATCTTTACATGAAAACTATGCACCATGGAGACATCAGAACATGTACCAGCAGCCCCCATTGGCTAACCAGCCCACTGTTCCAACTGAGACCAATTTCGTTCAGCAACACATTATCGTAACAGGAGACCTAGGCTAATCAGACGTGGCATTTCAGGCCTAATCCTACTCTGAGATCATCAAGTGGACGGCGGCCAAGACCATCTCGTCTAATTTGGGACGTCCAACAATATGTAGTATTGGGACCATCATTGGTTCAACAAGGACAACACTTTGGCTTACCCATCATTGATATAATTCATCAACAAACTTTTTCAAGTGAAGCAGAACCTGAGCTGGATCATCAAGTTTCTGTTTTCACTAAAATCTTTCTCTCTCACATATAAATTTTGATAAATGTAAGTGATATTTTAGTGACTTGTTGGTCAAGGAAGAATTCTCTTCAGATTGATTCAGTTTCAATACTTGCCATGATGAAAGACTGAAAACTTTTTTTTTTGGGGAAAAATACCCACTGTGTATAACACGCGCTGTAAGCTGCTTTGGTCAAATGAACATCGGTCACGCGCCTTCTCGACCATACCGCGCGTGCCGGTGTGAGAGAACTTCAGTTTCAAAACGTAGACTTTTACGAGGTCGTAGTCAACATTAATTAAGCTAATCCCATAAAGAAAAAAACATTATAATCAGATTGGTTTTGCCAACAATTTAAGTTATCTCTCACTAAAGAAATTAGAAACCCTTTAATCTTAACTAGATCATGACCCGCCCGGTCGGGCGGGTTTTTATTCTTTTACAAATGCAGATTATGCTTTTTTATTGTCAAGTAAACTTTGCTATAAAACTTGTGTTTTGATTTTTTTAGACCGGGCAGTTTTTATTCTTTTGCAAAAGCGGATTGTGTTTTTTTATCGTCACTGTAGAATTTGCTATAAACTTGTGTTTTGGTTGTTTTTGTATATTATGAAGTTAAATGATTGAAAATAATTATTACATAATTCCTCAGTGAATTTTATTATATTGACGTCTAATATATTTTCTGTGATGGTTCAAAACATTTTCAGATATATATTATATTTAAGTTTGGTTTGTTTTCAGGACAAAGTTATAAATATAAAACTATACAAATATTACTATACTATGTAATATATAAAACTATGTTTTTATATTTGTATTAGAAACATAATCAGGACCAACTTAATTCATAAACACCAACTTAATTTAAACACCAATATTTGTAATAAATACCAAATCACGTTATAAGGTCACTGAGATATTATGCATTATTGAAACGACTTGGAGAAAAAGGTTTGCCATAAACGATTTTATTGAAATGAATGTAATACCTGGATATTGCCTAATCTATAATAGATACTAAATCACGTTTCACCAAAATATTAGGCACAATCATAGGAACTGATCACGCAAACTTGGAGAAAGGATTTGAAATAAAATATTTTATTGTTAAGTAAAAATTAGAGGTTTCTGCTATGCATAATATGGGAAACATAGATGTAGATATCAATAATTAACAGAAATATAGGAACTGACAACCGATATACTAAATCTATGATAAATACATAATCAAGCAAGTGATGACTGAGATATTAGGCACAATCACCCAAACTTGGAGAAGGGGATTTTAATAGAATATTTTTTTCTAAGTTAAAATACAGGTTTCTGTTATGAACAGAAATATATGAACTGACATATACATATCGAAATATTGTGTTTGATAAGTTTGAAATGAAAAAAATGACTAACCATGGTAATAACCGAGATGAACATTGGTGAAACATTAAAATTGTAGCATGTATATTGTATTTTTATTCGTTTGGTCTAGTAGACTGGTTGAAAATGATTTTGTGTATATATGACCTTGGGTTATAGACACTAATTAATTGCCTTGGGTTTACGATATATGACCTTGGGTTTACGACGTTAGGACTTTAATGCATATATACTATGTAGTCTTTCAATCTTTTTTGTGATCAAAACTTATCTATGCAATGTATCTTGTTCTCTATACTGATTACATATGATGGTTGGAAAAAAGAATCTAATCACTGCCTAAAGAATCTCAGAGATAACATAAACTTCAACTTCAACAATCCTCATCACAGGCTCGTCTAGTATCATATACTAAATTATGTACCAATGAACGTTTAATAGATAGATGTATAATAGGACGTTTAATAGATAGATGAAGTAGGTTTATTTTTGGTCTAATAAATGAAGTAGGTTTATTATGAAATTGTATAGTTAGTGTATGTTTAATAATATAGATGCTACGGTAGGTTTAATATAAAACTAAATGGATGATGCATTTAATAATATAGATATAAGGTCCAACTTAAAAATCCACCTAGAATAAGTTGTAATGTTTCTGTTTTAATAATATAGATTAAAAAAAAAACCCCTTTGTTTCTCTGTCTCTAGTTTTATTTCGCGTCGGTTACTCATTCTCCTCTTCAGACCGCTGCAAATCTAAAATACAAAAGATCATCTCTTTACAATAAGCTTTGATGTCTTCCCTGTAAAGCTGTTAGAAGAAGCTTCTCCCCTAGTTTTCATCTGCAGCTTCATCAGTCTTTGTCTTGTTATGTTTTTTATTAAAGGATGCAAGACTTAAACTTTAAGCATAGTTTGGGTTTCTTGAACTCGATTTAGTTAAATTAGATCTGAGTCAGCTTAGTACTAAACAAAGCTTTTCTCTCGCTTGCCATGCCAAAAGCAATCAACAGTACTAAAAACCCTTTTCTTATTGTTCGGTTGGTGCATTGGTTGTTGGTGTTCTTATCACCTTTCTTCTATTAATCAGCTATTGAGGGAGCTTTGGAGATAAAACTCTCCAGCAGAATCTCTATTGGGTTTGTGTACTTCTGGTAAGTTCTATCAACCCTTGTCTTTATTTTTCCAAAAGATTAAGACTTTGGTTTCAAAAGAGACAGTTTTGGTCCCCTTGTCTGAATCGGGTTTATTGAATAGGGAATGAAGAAAGTGTATAGGAAGGTGGTTTGGATCAGACATTCAGGGTTTAGGGTTTTCAGAGACAGGAAATGGATGTTCCCGTTTCTTGCAAGCTTGGTCTTGTCGGTGACTCTCTTAATATATGCTGGATTTGAGACCACTTATGTGGAAGAAGAAGAACCGTTATTACCTTTTCATAATCTCTCAGAAGAATACTTTGTCGAATCACATTTGAGAAAGTCTTTGAATGCAAACCGGAGTTCGAATTCTTCAGAGGTTCTTCCTAGGTTAGCTTATCTGATCTCGGGGACTAAAGGAGATAGCCATAGGATGATGAGGACTCTGCAAGCTGTGTATCATCCAAGAAACCAGTATGTTCTCCATTTAGACCTCGAAGCTCCACCTAAGGAGAGGTTGGAGCTTGCTATGTCTGTGAAGAGTGATCCTACTTTCCTACAAGTTGAGAACGTCCGTGTTATGTCTCAGTCTAATCTTGTCACTTATAAAGGCCCTACAATGATCGCTTGTACGCTTCAAGCCGTGGCGGTTTTGCTTAAGGAGAGCTTGGATTGGGATTGGTTCATCAACCTTAGTGCCTCTGACTATCCTCTCATGACACAAGATGGTTAGATAAAACTCAAATGACATCTAGATCCTTTGTTTACAAAGTTGTGAGTCTTGTTTATTACTGAACTTGCAGATTTGTTGTATGTCTTCTCCAACTTGTCTCGGAATGTGAACTTCATTGAAAATATGAAGCTCACCGGGTGGAAACTGTAAGTAGAAATCACTAGAGTGACAACTAACTGACTAATTATTCATGTAATATAAAGATTTGCTTCTTATGCAGGAACCAGAGGGCCAAATCAATCATTATTGATCCTGGCTTATACCTATCAAAGAAAACTGAAATAGCTTGGACTACACAGCACAGATCAATCCCCACTTCTTTCAATCTGTTCACAGGTTAGTAACTTAGCATTTCCATCTCCACACAGCGGCCGGTCCTAGGCAAAACCAAATGAAACATTCGCCTCAAAAGTCTCCAAATTTTTTTTAAGTAAATTATATAGACATTAGCCTCCAAATCTGTAAAAAAAAATTGTTTATTAAAATCTTTATTAAACAGCCTACAGTCTTCAAAATCTCAGGACCGGCCTCCGTTTGACAATATTACATAAGCATGTGTCCTTATTATGTCTTGTCTTTTGATCTTGCAGGCTCAGCATGGGTGGTTTTAACTCGGTCTTTCCTTGAGTACTCAATCTTGGGATGGGATAACTTCCCTAGGACGATGTTGATGTACTACACTAACTTTGTATCTTCACCGGAAGGATACTTCCACACAGTCATATGCAACACTGAAGAGTTTAAAACCACAGCTATAGGGCATGACCTGCACTACATTTCTTGGGGCTATCCACCAAAGCAACACCCGAACTCTCTATCAATGAAGGATTTCGACAAGATGGTCACAAGCAAAGCTCCCTTTGCTCGAAAGTTCCACAAGAACGATCCTGTGTTAGATAAGATAGATAAGGAGCTCTTGGGACGCACTCACAGGTTCTCCTCAGGAGCTTGGTGCGTTGGGAGCTCGGAGAACGGCTCTGATCCATGCTCTGTTAGGGGTGAGGACTCGGTTTTGAGACCGGGACCTGGTGCTGAGAGGTTAAAGGAGCTTGTTCAGACGCTTTTATCTGATGAACTCAGAAGTAAACAGTGTTCATGATGAGAAGTAATGATTATAAACAAAACTCAAAACTGTACATTGTTTGGTGTTTTACTCAATAGATTCGTAGGTGTCGTTATACAAAACGATCATTGTATCTTAAAAAATTTCTAATATAAAGCAAGAACAGTAGAAAGCTACAAAGTTTCAGCTCAAATTGATCAAGGTTTAAGTAAAGTTGTACCTCTTGAGATCAAAGAAAATGGCAAGTTTCTTTTGAGACAATAGACCATTATTGGTGGTTAGATGATTGACAGCTAGTGAAACCTTTTATGAGCTGGTTTGAAATAAATGTGTAAATTACTAAACAGATATTGTGTGAGCTGTGTTTAGAGCCAGTCAAGGGTTTAAAGACCAAGGAAGACGTTCTGATGTAGATCGAATGTAACTATGACATTGTGATTTGGACGTGGTCTCCACTAATTATTAATCACCGTTTTAGTTCTGTGAAAACATGGAGCTCAGTTATCCCAAACAAATCAGTGTAATTAACCCATGAAACACTGGCTTTGGTTTTCGGTTCACTTTTTTTCGAGTTTCTGTTCTTTTGAATATAGATAGATAAAAACTGTTACACCAAATGCGAAAAAGACAATGCCAAAACAGATGAAAAAAAGGAGATAAATTAAAAAGCAACATAGATTTTTTTTTTTTTTTTTTTTTTTTTGACATCTAAAGAAATATATTAAAAACTCACTCCAATAGGCTTGCTACATGACCAAGCCACCCAGGAGTCTCAGAACAAACATACATAAAGGTATCACCACGGGCACGAGCTGCTTTCGCAAGACAGTCGGCCCTTTGGTTCATCCCACGCGGGATATGCGAAATAGAAAAAACATCAAAGAGTTTTGAGTTCAGTATAATCTCTTCCACTTCATTTACCATTGATGGCCATTCATCCAGGTTTTGAATCAGTTTGAAGAGTTGCAGACAATCAGTCTCGAAGTGAACTGCTCGGTGGCCTCGTTGTCTCAGCGTCATCATCGCCCAAATAAGCCCTTGCGCCTCCGCGTGAAGAGGTGTCTCTGCCATGATGCTGTTTTTCAGTCCGAGCAATATCTTGCGATTTCCTTCCCACACCACGAAACCGATGCATCTACCTGACATCTCGTGTCGCACATGCCTCTTTCAGGTTCTGGTGCCAAACTTGTAGTTCCTTGCGCCGTGTCCTCTCCTCCGAAGTCTTCCATCTCAAAGGCCTGTGAAACTTGCGCCACTTTCCAGGTCTTTGCTTCTGATATTGCCAATTGGAGCGTATCCAAGGGAGGGGTATCTACTCCATTAAAGATGAAGTTGTTTCTACTCTTCCAAAGGTACCACATAATCCATGGAAAAGGTTCCAGGACTTCTTTCGGTGTACCTTGTTCTGCAGACCTCCATAAGAGATGATCAATATTAGTGTATAATGCCTTACACGGGAAAACGCCCGGAATGTTCGGAATGTCTGCCAAAGCCCAACACTGTAGGGCCGGGGGACACTCGAAAAGGATATGGTTAATCGTCTCATCGTCAGCGCCACAGCGAGTACATGATCGATCAGTTGCACAGTGTCTATCGCATAGGCGGCTTGCCGATGTTATAAAGCCTGATAGGGCTTGCCAGAGAAAATGTTTGATCTTCCTAGAGGTTTTAAGTTTCCATACTTCTTTCTTTAAGCCCGTGGTGCTCGGTTCTATGCTCGAGTGGAACTCCAAAGCTTTCCTCTTTTTATTAACCTCCTCATACCCTGATCTCACAGTATAAGCTCCTGACTTGGTGTGCTTCCAGATGTAGCCATCTTTGCGTCCCAGTTTGCTTGGCTTAATAGCCATAATTTTCTCGGCTTCTTCTGGTGAAACAAACTCTCTGATCAAACCTTCGTTCCAAAGCTTTGTTTCGTGGATAATCAAGTGATGGACCCGTAAGTCTCTGTCTATATCTGCGTCCAATGGGCTCGCCGGTCTAGCTGGTTCTTCGGGAATCCAGCAGTCCTCCCACACCCTCGTCTCTGCACCTGTTCCAATAGTCCTGACCAGATTTTCCTCAAGGACGGACCTGGCAGTCCAAAGACTAATCCAGCCAAACGATGGATTATTAGCCTTCCCTACGTTTAAAGGGTTGGAATGTTTGTAGTACCTCCCTCGTAGCACTCTTGCTAGAAGCGACTCCGGATAGATTAGTAGTCTCCACACCTGTTTCGCTAGTAGCGCCAGGTTGAAGTCACGAGAGTCTCTGAAGCCCAGTCCTCCTTCCTCTAGTGGGACACAAATCTTGTCCCAAGCCACCCAATGGAGTCCTCTGTTATTTCCTTTAGTGCACCACCAGAATCTCGAAACCGCGCCCGTCAGATTTTTATGAATTTCCTTCGGGAGTAGGTAGCAGGACATCGTATAAGTTGGTATAGCTTGTGCAATCGATTTGATTTGAACCTCTTTACCACCTTTCGATAAGAGCTTTCCTTCCCATGAGTTAACTCTCGTACTCAGACGATCTTGGACATAAGCAAACACTTGTTTCTTCGACCCACAGATCTTCTCGGGCATCCCAAGATACATGCCCATTCCTCCTTCTTTCGTGATACCAATTACCCTTTTCAGGGATTGTTTTGAGGACGCTATGACCTTAGAACCGAACATAACTGAAGACTTTGCTTTATTCAGTTGTTGTCCTGAGGCGGAACCATAGACGTCGATAATCCTCATCAACTCTTGACACTGACTTTGCTCTGCTTTACAAAAGAAGAGGCTATCGTCAGCGAAGAGTAAATGGGAGACCTCCGGGCATGCTCTAGCTATCTTCAAGCCCGTGATCTTCTTCGAGTTCTCTGCTTCGCGGATCTGCGATATAAGGACTTCAGTGCAGAGAATAAATAGAAATGGCGATAAAGGATCGCCCTGCCGGAGACCCCGGGAAGGAATAATACTGCCTTTAGCGTCTCCATTGATCAGTACTTTGTAGGAGACTGAGGAAACGCAGCTCATAATCAAATGTATCCATTTATAGTCAAAACCCATCTTCTCCATCAGAGCTCTCAAGAATTCCCATTCCACTCGGTCATAAGCTTTGCTCATATCCGTCTTGATCGCCATAAATTTAGACTGACAGCTCTTGTTTGTGCGGAGTGCATGGAACATTTCTTGCGCCACAAGAATATTATCGGTTATTAACCGTCGAGCCACAAAGGCCGATTGTGTCTCTGAAATAAGTTCTGGTAGGATTTTCTTTAGCCGGCCCGAAAGGATCTTGGATATGATCTTGTAGCTTACATTACAAAGGCTAATCGGTCTAAATTCAGTCATAGAGACTGGTCTCTCCGTCTTTGGAATTAGGCAAATGTTCGTTTGGTTTATTCTCTCATCCATTTCGCCTGTCTCGAAGAAGCTCTTGACCATTTTCGTGACATCCGCGCCAATAAGGTTCCAAAATTTCTGATAAAATAGGCTTGTCATACCGTCGGGGCCCGGCGCTTTATCTGGGTTGATTGAGAAGACCGCATCTCTAATCTCAGTCTCGGTGACAGGTGCTGTAAGCGCCGCGTTCATATCTCCTGTAACTTTCTCGGGAACTCCCCGGATACATTCTTCAAAGTCTTCCGGGTTAGACGTTTCAAACAGACCCATAAAGTACTCAACGGCTACTTGTTCTATGCCCTCTTCGGTCTCTACCCAAATTCCCATCGAGTTTTTGAGCTTTGTGATTCTGTTCCGTGCTCGCCTTTGCTTAGTCTTTGCGTGGAAGTACTTTGTATTTCGATCTCCTTCTTTTAACCAAATGGCTCGACTCTTCTGTCTCCAGTATATTTCTTCCTCCCTGTATGCCGCACACAGCTGCCATTTAAGCTCAAGCTCTGCTTCCGCCGAGATGTTATCATCATCTTGTGCTTGATCTATCTTCTCCTTTAGCTTCTCGATCAGCTTGGTATTATTTGAAGGGTTTCTTCTCTTCCAGACTGAGATCGCTTTCCTACACCGATATATTCTATCTACCAGGTCACGCTGATCATCTGTTCTGCGTCCCCAGCCATCTCTAACAGCCTCGCCAAATCCTTGCTTACCAAACCACCTTCTGTCGAATCTAAAATTTCTTTTTGGTGTGGACTCTCGTGTCTGAATTCTAGCCAATACTGGCCGATGATCAGAGCCCCATCTCAGAAGGTACTCCACATTAGTGTGGGAAAAGGCTTCATGCCAGTCTTCGTTACCAACCGCCCGGTCTAGCCGGCATTGGATACGTCCCTTTTTCCTCCTTCCAGCCCACGACATGGCATTGCCCTTATAGGGAAATTCTATCATTCCGCAGTTTGCTAACATAGTCTTGAAGGGAATGAACGAGGTCTCAGTTCTCTTACGGCCTCCCTTCTTTTCTGTATTGCTTGTGATCTCATTAAAGTCTCCTATCATCATCCAAGCCCCTGATCTCGTTGTACCCATACTTGTAAGCCTTTCCCATACGTTTTCGCGGTATGCTACCACCGGATCTCCATAGACAAAGGTAATGAACACTTTGTTTCCTTCAATCTGCGCCTCCACATCTATCATGCGCTCGTTGGAGTAAGTGATCTTAGCAGCCGAGTCGTTCATATAAAACAAAGCCAAACCTCCGCTTTTACCCGAGGGTTCCACGGTAAATAAACTATCGTAAGCAAATTCAAATTGTAAGTCTTGCATAAAAGAAAAAACATTTTTAGTTTCAGAAAGAAAAAGAAAACTAGGATTGAAGCATCTAAGCAACTCTCGCAGGTGTTGCTTGGTCAAGTAGGCTCCGGCCCCTTGACAGTTCCAGGCGATTGCATTCATATATTCTTACTGGGTGGTTTCTGGGACCCCACCGAACCTGATACACTGAGTTTTCCGCCCCTAGAGGCAGAGGGATACACCTCATTACGAGGGACTTTCGACGTATGTCGAGTTACTGGAAGACGAAGCTGTCTCGAGGTCTTGCTCTTTGGAGACGATCTTCCGCGAATAGCCAGCTTTTTCGAAGCTGCAGTACCTTTTAGGTCTGGACTTCGTGGGATCCTCTTCCTTCTTCCTGCTTCAGCGTTTGCCGTGTCAGAAGCTACTGTCCTTGTCGTCTCTTTTGGCATGGTTCTTGTACTCTGTTTCACCTCTGTTTCCATTCTAAGAGAGTTTTCAGCAGCCTTCTTCTCCTCTGTAGCCCTCATGACCAGCAGGCCCTTCTTTTGGTGTGACTCATTCTGTATTGAGTTCTCTTTTTCAACTCTGATGCGATCCAGTTCTTGCTCCTCCTCCATAAGGTCATCTATCTCTTCTAGCTCATCAAAGTTAATCATTTCTTCATCCGATGCAGGTTCAGAATCTTTATATTGCTCCATCATTTTCTCAAAATTCTCTTCATCAAGCTCTCCCTCCGCTTGTAGAGACCCTTGTTCCTGCGTTTCTGGAATAATTTCTGGGGTCCCGTCCGTTCCTGTTTCCTTCCCACTCCTGCTTCCCCTGCTTCCCCCGTTTCCCACGTCATCTGTCTTTTTCTTTCTCATTGTTTCCTTCTCCGGTTCGTTGTCAGTGTTTTGATTCTGAACATTTGATACCGGCTCCTGGATGGTGATCGTACCCCTTTCTGCTAGAGGTCTTGTCAGTGCCGGTGCAGGCTCTGTAGCTATCATCTTCCCTTTGAGCTTTCTTATGCGCTCATGTTCCATTCTGTCCTGCTCCGTACCACTTGGTTCTCTTCTTTCTTCTCCGTTTGATGGCATCTTAGTGGGTCTCCATTCCTGTATTTGCTTCTGAGGAGACCTATACGGTTGCCTCGGCTTTCCGGCTCCAGAGTGATGAGCTGCATACGGAGCAGAGATTGTGCGTTGTGAATCAGGTGAGCCTAATCGAAGCCTAGAGCTGGTCCTGCTTAAGCTCTGAGAATCCCTGGAGCTCCCATTCTGATCTCTTCTGTCGGTTGTTTTCCACGTTGGGGGACCCGAGTAGTTCTTTTGTCTCCAACTACCTTCGTCTCGATTTCTGAGCTCCAAACTCCTTTGTCTACTGTATGGATGATACCTCTCCCGATCTCGGGGATAAACCGGAGCCTCAGGTTTTTCAAGTCTTTTCCAAACCTCTTTGCTATAGGATTCTCGTCGTTCTGTAATTTTATCTCTGAGATCATGACTTTGATGCCCATAAAGAGCTCTTCCAGAACCTCTATCTCTACTTCTGTCTGGTGATCTTCTCGCATCTTCCTTGTCCTTTCTTCGCTCCACCATTTCTCTATGACTAGGTTGATTCCCCCGTCCAGCCTCATACCTTGTTGGAATAGAGAAAGCTTCTCTCGTCGCCCGTTCCTCCTTTTCTTTTTTCTCAATCCTTGCGACTCTGTTTGTCTCACGTTGAGCCTCTGTAAGCTCTGGGCATGTACCTTCCTCATGAGAGATCCGTTTGCAGGTGAAGCAGTATCTGTGAAGATCCTCATACCTGAGGGACACTCGAATAACATCTCCATTGGCAAAACCAGCTCTGCGTTCAAATTGCAGGGGATTGTCAACATTGACTAAAACTCTTACACGTCCTCCATCAACGTCTACTTTGTCCACTGCCCCCAAAGCTTTTCCGATGTTTCGGAAAGTTTCATCCTTCTTATAGTGACTAGGGACACCAGAGACCTCAATCCAAAACAACATAGAATTTGGATAGTCCTCCTGGATTGTCGGAATCCACTTTTCAAGAGAAAAACTCCACTTATTGAAGTGACATGGTCTTCTTTGAAGGACTTTTTGCATATCTTGTTCGCAGTTGAAGTCAAACTGGAACTTATTGTTTCCCAAGTTTATTCCCCGAACTCGACCTTCCACATCCCATATGTGTCTCTTTGGCATATGTTTGATCAACGCCTCAACACTTCTTCCGTCAATATGGAACATCCTTCCCACTAGCGTGAGTCTGTGTTTTTCAATAAGGTCCGAGTAGTCAAATTCCGGTATCGGGATGATCTCGTCCTCTTTGTCCTTCACAGGGCTCTTTCTCCCAGTCCTCGTGTTTTCCCCTCTTCCACGGTACCCATAATAACGATTCATCTTGTGTGTCGTTATGGTTCCAAAGTAAGAGATCTTCTTGTATTCAAAACGTTCACAACACCCTACACAGGGGAAAGCCTTCAATCTTCTTCGTAAACACTTGCCTTGCTCGCTACGTCGGAGATCTAGGGTTTTTGAAACCGATTTGCGAGAAAACTACGCTGCACAAGACAGGAAACTTCGTAGACCGAGAGCACAATGGTCTCCCTACTCTTCTTTCCTGGCAAGGAGAGCCTCAAAATTGCGTCGATGAGGAGGAGCTTGCCAGATCTGAATATCGCCCTAATTTCGCCCTAGAGTCGCCAAAACCCTAGCTAGTTTTTATAAAAGCACATAGATTTTAGTTTACTAAATTGGCTTCAGTGATTTCAGTGTGTAATTGTAGTTACAAAAACACAATATCGCTGGAGAACTTCTGGACTTCGGTCCAATAAAAATGACTAAGTAGAATATTGCAATCCATATAGACTCATTTAGACTGTATTGTCTAATCCTATTGGGTTAGAGCAGATTCAATGCATATCAACAAAAACTGTTAAGTATTATTTATAAAATTCGGTTTGATATCGGTTCTTTTCGTTTTCTGGTATGGTTTATCGAGTAATTCAAGTTGTTCGGATAAAGTATCACGTAGTTTGGATTATTCAAATAAAAGTATTGAATAATAATAATTTCAGATGTTTCTAATAAGAATATTAGAGTATTTTAGTTATTTTTTTATTCAAATTTTAGAAAACTTTAGATATTTAGATATAAACCTAAACGGATTTTGTGTACAATGTACAAAAGGAATCAGAGGTGATGTCCTAGTAATTTTTTCCTAATATTAGAATGCTTATAAATTGATACTCGGTAAACTAATGATTAATACAAAATTATATTTTTGTCGGTTTCGAGTCAGACCAATCTAATAATTTAGCAAACTAGATAAGATAAATATTTTCTAGAAGTCCTATGTAAATAAATAGTCTCAACAATAAAATAAATAATAATTATAAATCTAGACATAAATAAATAGATACATAAATCTAGGCATATAATTAAGAAAAGTTAGTAAAATATGAGTCCATTTTCGTTTTTTTTCTTCTTCTTAAAGTTGGATTCTCTATAGATTACATCTCTAATCTTCCTTATTGCATCAATAGTTCATGATATTGTCTTCTCGAACTGCATCCAATTTTTTGAAAAGTCTTAGAAACAATAAATTTTTCATGATGCGTAATTACAACCAAAATTTCCATATTATCATCTTCAACTTCATCATCAATAGCCACTATTCCTTCTTAACTCTGAACTTCTAAGCATGTATCAAGTTCACATGGATAATCGAGTATATTATTGACATCCATTTATTATGATAGGTGAGATTATTAATTATAACTTCACGTTTGTTAATGCTAAACTAACTCATCTTCCAAGTTCATGTTCTGAACAAAATTTGCATATTATCTCTAGATGAACAGTAACAGTTGAAGCTGAAACTACATAATTGATAGTATCTAAACACTGATCTTACATGAATCAGATGATCCCAATTTATAGTTTTCTAAACTCTCACAATAAAATCTCTTGTGATAATGCATCTTAAAAGATCTTATGATTCCAACATCATAAGGTTGGTTTTTGATGTCATATTTGGTGGCAAGAATAACAACAAAACATTTTCTAATCACTCAATATTTATGTGCCAGAAAATTATCTACCAAAACAAAATTCTTATACCATGCTTTCTTATATCAAACCAACATATATAATCTTCAAAAATCACACTAATCTTCAAAATGTTCTTTTCTTTCTTTGTCAAATATTTCCATCAAATTGTTTCATTGGAAAAAATTGATATCATCAGTATAATAACATCTTAAAATTTTGAGTAATTTATAGTATGGAACACTTTTTATCTTTTATATTATATAGTAAGACAATTTCTGCTCTAAGAAAAATTATATTAACTTGCAAACAAAATGAGAACATAAAATTACCCTCATTTCCTCCTTTCTTCCAACTAATTAATTGACGTTGGCTTTCCTTTTTGAAATATTCCAAAAAAATACAAATGAAATGAGTTTTAATTTGAATATGTCTATGTACTCTTTAGCAAAACTGTTGTCTCAGTGGATCACTGAAATATCAATGATCAAATACAACCATTAAAAGCTTTCTAAAATCAATGGATATGTTGGTAAATTAGAAGAAAAGAAGAAAAATATTGATTTTTTAACGATGCTCTTATTGAGTGAAGGTCCCTCAATCTCTCGCTTTCTATCTTCAATTTCAACAAAGTGAAGGTTTGTACACCCTTATGCAGACAAAATATACATCCAACAAATTATGATATTAATGTAAGTTTTTATTAAAATTAAAACTATTAAATATATACATAATTTTAAATTAACATTATAAATTGTCAAAATTTGGTATCTATATTGACAATTAATTTATTAAATTATGTTTGTTTCGTCTTCTTATTTAGAGGATGTAGATTTTAAATAAAAAAAAATTCTAGTAATAACCAAAATATCATTACGCAATTTGAGTTTGAAATCAAACACTTCTTATAGTTAGGAGTCGAAAAAATCATTGAAAGTATTAGAAACAATGACATCTCATTAAAAATCAACAAATATACAAAAGTCTATAAACATCATATATTATCAACAATTTAGATCTTAGAAACTTTGACAAAACAAATATATATAAATATTATCTTTGCATTCTCACACACAAGCATATGGGTATGGGGCAAAACATACAACATCTGACGCTTCATTTGATTTAAAGAAAGCTTGTTACTTCACAAACTTGGAATCTTATAAGAGTCAAGGCGCCTGAAGTCCAATGGAGTAAAGCTGTTTGGTTTCCAGAATCTACTCCGAGGTTTGTCTTTCTTACTTGGATTGCGATTCGAAATAGATTGGCGACAGGAGATAGAATTCTTAAATGGAACCCGCTTGCAGTTACTACTTGTTGGTTATGTAAAGAGGAGATGGAATCAAGGAATCACTTATTTTTTGATTGTTCTTACTCTAAAGAAGTTTGGAAAGCGACTGTGGGGAAGTTGATGAGTGAGGAAGGAAGCTATGGTTGGGATCGAGTTTTGCAGACTATAATCCATGGGCTGCGAGAGAAGATACAGACTATGCTGCTGAGATATAGTTTCCAAGCAGTGATTTATGCATTATGGCTTGAGAGGAATGCGAGAAGGGTGGGGGAGAAAGAACAACCAGCCGCTTGTATGATTGCTAGACTTGAGAAGCTGGTGAGAAACAGAGTGACTTCTTTGAGGAAAAAGAATGAAGCAAAGTATGATAGGGCAATGGTGATTTGGTTTGAGAGGAAATAGGAAAAGTTTGAGTCTGTTTTAATTTCCTTATAAAAAACATAGCAGCTTGTCTGTACAGAAGTTTTTTTTGAGATGAATAAAATTTAAAATTCTTTCCAAAAAAAAAACAAAAAAAAAGATTTAAAGAAAGCTGATACTTTCTTTCCATACTTAGACTAAAACGACTAAAACGTACATGTTAGATGCATATAATTAAATATTAAAAATTCAAATCAACACTATATAACAAAAGTAACACAATACAAAATCACTCACTCAATAAAACCTACATTATGTCACCAACACCATTTCAAGGAAATCATTTTTGTATTTTTCATGTATTCTAAATTTCAACACCTTAAATCTAATATCTTAACAATATCCAATCGGATCAATATTTTTAAAATCAGTAAGATAAGTTCCACTTCATAAATACATATAGCTAGAATAAACATATTATTTTTTCAGAAAAATTGTGTATATATTGATCATAGATAATAATATAATAGCAAATATTCATATGAAATAGAGTCATAATATTAATAAAATAAATGTAAGATGGTATTAACTATCACATTATCACTAAAATTTGTTAATAACTATTTATTAATTATATTTATAAAATAACGATAAATTATTAAAATTATTTATTAAAACTAATGACTTAACTTAAAATCATGGATAAAATGATGAATCAGCAACAATAATATTTTTAAATATATAATATATCCAAGGATGTAGGTTTTACATCATGTTCCAAAGAAATGAATTAATAGGATTTTATGCTATACTGATAAAAAGTTTGAATTCTAATTAACTGAGAGAATACGACTAATCAATAAAATTGCTTTTCAAAAAAATAGTAAAGTAAAAATAGTAAAGATGGAGATAGCATCTTACACGCATAATGGACATCAAGGGGAAGTGTTATGAATATTGTGTGATATCTATATGGAATGTTCTAGATTTACAGTTCGGCAAAAAAAAAATAGTAAAGATAGATGGATTATCAATAGTATAACAAAATCTTTGTAGAAAACATAATACATATTGGGAACTTTTGAGGTTCCTTTCACGTTTTTTCTCTGAAAACAATGATTGAGAACTTCATCGAGCTTTCTTATTCATATTGGGCTTTTGTACATAGCCCAATAATTCCTAAACCGACAATGATCAAAAACGAAAGTGAAATAGCGGGGGGTATTCTGGACAATTTGGAGGTCGGTGTTTTAAAGGCTAGCTAGGGTTTTTAATCGAACGCATTTGCTCCCTCTATATAAAAACAGCCGCATCAAACCTAAGCAAACCATCTCACATCTCGATTCATTCTCTGTGTGTCGCCTCTTTTTTTCTTTTGAGATTATAGGGTTACTGGTACATTATTACAAGTTTCGCAGGAGCCTCCCGGGCTAGTCTGAAAATAATAATTTGAGGAATTAAGCCCCAAAGCTCCTGCTAGATTGGTGACATTCGTGTTGCAGTTCTGTCTCAAATCTTATATGGCTTAACTGTGTCAAAGCAATGTCTAGATTTCATATTCGTATTGTTTATTTAGATAGATAATAGAAGGTGTTTTGGCTATGATTATAAAATTATCCGCGCTTCTGAGATTAGTCAATGAAGTAATCGGAATATAATGGTTGAATTTCTTAATATGAGCCATATCTTTTTATCATTTTATTTAGTTTTATGTTTCGGCAGTGATGATTAAAACTAACAGCTTTACGCCAGTTCTGCTTCAGAAAATTCTTGATAGAAGAAGCTGTATAAAATCTGAGCCTTTTTTTTGTAATTGTTTGAATGTTTTTGTTGTTAATTGCCGATGAGGAAATCCAATTATGTGAGGTGCAGTGGAGCTGAGACCCTGTTTTCAGGGAGAACCCCTTGGCAGAAACTGCAATTTCTATGAAGCTAATGGACTCACTGAGGCATTATTCTTTTTAATTTTGTTTCTAATTGATTTTTCTATTTATAACCTGAGTTTAACTATACACTAGCAAATAGCCAATTTGCTTGTAGTCTGAATAACTCAGAAATTGTATGTGTTTACATCAACTTTGTCTCTTGCTTCGGCCTTGAGATATTTGTTAAACTAGGACACTAAATTTGACTACCAACTAATCTACTTCTGTTTGATTTCTCGTCAGTCTGGTTATTCTCTATTGAGTTGAGAAGAAGTACTCTCAATTGACTCAGTATGGTAATGATTGTCAATGGCTATGAGTTCCTGTCCTAGTTTCAACTTTAGGATGTACTGAATATTTCCTGTGTTCTATGTTTCTCGCTCTGAAGCACAGTTTACGCTTATGTTTTATTACCGTGATGAGTCTAATGTCTTAAGACAGTAAGCGTTGGTTGCCGCGATTCAGAAACACTGTTGATTATTTCTTTTTCTAGAGAAAATTGAGTAAATTAGTATTCAACATGGTGTTTAATTCATTATTCAGATTTTTTACTGTTGAATTGTTGCAAATGTGATATGATTGTTGGTGAAGAAAGTCGCATTAATTTGTTTTGTTATGATGATTGGATTATTTCAATTTTAAATAATCTCAACACATTATTAGAATCATTTAATCAATTATAACATTTCAACCTAATTGGTTTATAATTTTAAATTTAAAAAGGAAACGCCAGGACACAATCACCAAGGTTGATCCTATTTGTACAAAACAACTCACCGGTGCTGGAATAGGTATTATAATTATAGTGCAGACCGCATTCCAAAGGGACTCGGTTCCAACGATACCAAGTAGTAACGCCTCAAACACTTTGCCCACCGTCCTCAAAGTAGGCCGCAAGGAGAAAGGAACCACCCGTTAGATCCGTGAAAACACAAATCTTAATACTTACGTCTCACATAGTCACTGGAAAGATACCACCACCGCACCATTTGAGAAGAGAAGCAAAACGACCACCGTAGGTCTCAGTATGATCCGAGGGGAAGCATAAAGACACAGACCCATATTATAAAGCAACACTTCCACTATGCATATATACCCAAATTATTGTTGTGTTACTGAAATATGGTTTCAATGTTATTTTGTTTCATAATTTGGACTTAACATGGTATAAAACAATATGAACCCATGATTTATAATTTGACATGGGTTCATCTAATTTCAGGGATTCAGGATTAATGAAATCATCACAAATCCCATTAATTAATAGACAAACAGTTCTACAATTTTTACAATATGCTCTCGCAAATTAGACTATTAAACAATTCATTTACCAATCGTTTAATTTTTCCTTTCTAGAATGCGAGAGATAAATAGTAAAAAAAAAAGATAAAACAAAAGTGAAAGAAAAAAAAGATAGTTAATTATCAGCTCAAAGAGCTAAAAAAACCGACCCTTTTTCATCATTTGTCTAAACTCCTTGTAATCAACTCTACCATCACCATCAACATCCACTTGTATGATCATCTTCCTACATTCCTCCAAGGTCTTACCTTGCTTGAGTCCCAAGGAAGACAACACCGCTTTCAACTCATCCACCGTGATAAACCCATCTCCATTCCTATCGAAAACGTTGAACGCTTCCTTCATATCTTCTTCTCCTATCTCGTCCTCGTCTTCCACCATTATCGTCTTGTAAAGCTCTCCAAACTCTTCAATGTCAACGCAACCATCACCATTCACATCGATCTTGTCGATCATCTGCCATAGCTCCTTTTCTGCTATAATGATCCCGAGGTTTTTCAATGAATCGTTTAGCTCCTTCTTAGTGATCCGACCGTCTCCGTCCTTGTCGAACATTTGGAACACACGTTTTAGCTCGGTGGTATCCATTTTTAGGGTTAGGTTTTGGATTTGAGTTTGCGTGTGGATGAAGAAAGCGTTAGAAAAAGAGGGAATGATGAGACTCCGGGAAGCCGAGAAAGCAGTACTTTCTTGGCCCCTTGGAGACCCGGTAAGGGGAGTTTCCGAAACTAAGGAGAATGTTACAGAAATGTGATTGAAAATCAGCCAAAAAGGCGAGCTAATAACTTGTAAATACGGACAAAAATAGGAGAGACAAAGAGAGATTGTCAAAGTTAGGTTATTGTTGGTGGAGAGGAAACGTTGGTCTTCTTAAGGGGATTTGTGGCATTCTATCAAAATCTTATAAAAGTTGTTCGGTTCTATAATTTGCAACCCAAAATACTTCATTTTGTTTTTAGTTGATTCATTTTTATATCAGAATTTAATAATACAATAATATTAGTTGAACAATATAATAAAACATCATCAATGGAGTGTTTAACTGTATCATTGTTTATAAATTATAATGTAACTAGGATATGACCTGCGTCTTGCGCAGGATGAAAATATTAAAAAAAAATTAAGGAACATTTTTTATAAAAAAAAAATTAGGGAACATTACATATTCTATATGTGAAAATTGTCAAAATGGTATGAGTAATAATATATAGGGGTTAACATTATTAGTAAAATAATATACTTTAGACTTTAAAGTATATGTTCCGGTCTTGTGCTAAAATAGTTGGTTGTCACTGCATCTCTTTAAAAAAATGATGGTCCACTTATATACCGAAGCCATACCAAATAGCAATGAGTGTATGCGATTATAAACATAAATACACGTGTCATACACAGTCATAATTTTGGTGAGCAACACAGCTATCCAACAAATTCTAATTAATATATTTGTCCAATTTCCATTATTAACGACCAAAATTTTAGCAAGTTTATATTTATTGTAGATCATCTTTTCATAATTTAGGAAATACATAAATATCATGGTCAAGATTGATAAAATTATCCTCGAAATTATAAATATTTGGCTCAAATAATATCAATCACCCCCAAATCACTATAAATTTGGTTCCTAATTTTATATGCTTCCCATATTCCAAAACATGCAATAATGTTGTATGTGGTTCCTATTTTCGAAATTCGAAATGTTGAAAAAAGAGCACACATATATAAAAAATGTATAATTAAAAGAATATATAAAAGAATGTATAAGTAAATGTATACATATATGCATTTTTTAGATATTTCATATTTCATATCTTGACCAAAATTTTAGCAAGTTTATATTTATTGTAGATCATCTTTTCATAATTTAGGAAATGCATAAATATCATGGTCAAGATTGATAAAATTATCCTCGAAATTATAGATATTTTGCTCAAATAATATCAATCACCCCCGAATCACTATAAATTTGGTTCCTAATTTTATATGCTTCCCATATTCCAAAACATGCAATAATGTTGTATGTGGTTCCTATTTTCGAAATTCGAAATGTTGAAAAAAAGAGCACACATATAAAAAGAATGTATAATTAAAAGAATATATAAAACAATGTATAAGTATATGTATACATATATGCATTTTTTACATATTTCATATTGCAAGTAATCATACATATATATATATATACAAAAGAATGTATAAGTTCAAGAATATATAAAAAAATGTATAAGTTCAAGAACATATAAAAGAATTAATGTATAAGTTCAAGAATATATAAAAGAATATCAATAAGGATAAAAAAATATATAAAAGAATGTATAAGTTCAAGAATATATAAAAGAATGTATAAGTTCAAGAATATATAAAAGAATGTATAAGTTCAAGAATATATAAAAGAATTTTAGTAAGGATAAAAAATATATATAAAAGAATGTATAAATTCAAGAATATATAAAGAATGTATAAGTTCAAGAATATATAAAAGAATGTCAGTAAGAATAAAAATATATATAAAAGAATGTATAAGTTCAAGAATATATAAAAGAATGTATAAGTTATGTACACATATATGATAGCAAAATCAGCAAAGCATGTGATAATTAGCGTACAAAAAAATATGATCCGTACAGATGCAAAGGAAAAATGTAATAAAAAACTCGAAATGCATATGTGTCCTTGGACTCGACAACTCATTTTATATAACCTATTTGCAATGCATATGTGTCAAATAATATAAAGAATGAGCCAAATAATATGTTGGTAATGAGAATATAACAAACATAATAGGACTAATGGCATTATATGTAACTACTCTAATAAATTAAGGATAATTTTAAATGATGGCTGAGAAGAATTGTGAGGATAACACATAAGCATAATGATAACATCGAAATTAGTTTATTTTTTAAAGGTTAAATTTTTAAAATGCTTCTGGATTAATAATAAAGGGATTAACTAACTAATATGTTAGTTGGCGGTTATAGACCAAATCCATTGGAGTGGTGAACCACGTTGTTATTCTGTCCCAACTATTTGTTAATAATTCGTTTTTATAGTGATATTTGTTTTTTTCTGACTAAATTTATAGTGATATTTGTTCACATACTCATTTTAACGCTTGTGTTATGGGGAAGTCTTCTTTTTGCGAAAGAGAAAGGTGAGTGAAAGTTACAAAAAAAGAAAGGTGAGTGAAAGTAACCATTTCTGTAAAGAGAATATAAAAAGGCGACTATGTAGGAAATAACATAAAAGAATATAAATAGGATTAAAAAGTGCCCACACGCAGGATCGAACTACGGACCTTCAGTTTACAAGACTGACGCTCTACCACTGAGCTATACGGGCCTTTTGTTCAATTTATCGAGTAGTTATATTTCATACTGTTTCAACTGTTCTGCAAACACAATTTGTGAACAAACCAAATCCTATTACACCAGAGGACTCAAGAAAAAATAATGTGAAAAATTAAACATAAGACATGGGAAGTAGTGAGTGAACATAAAATTCATATAAGAGGCAAGAATTCACAGAGTAAAATGCCTTGAAATGTATGATTACACACAGCTTTTACATTATAAGAACATCCAAACAAGTCTTCCCACAAAAAGAGTTGTTGCAGAGTTTTAAGACCACCATGGAGCATCACCAGTCCTGAAGTCAGTTTCAACCCATGGAACAAATAGAACCTTTCCACTGTCATCAATATCCGCATGAGCCAAGGCAAGCGACTGTTCCATCAAGTTTAAGTTTTGTTTTAAAACGTTTACTTGAGAGACACGCAAGATCTTATGCTAAAGAGAGAATGTAATGTATTTGACTTACCAATGGTGCTGGACCTCTAACTACTCTGCCTTGAGCGTTGTATTGTGATCCATGGCAAGGACATAGGAACTTGTTCTCAGCTTTGTTCCATGGAACAACACATCCAAGATGAGTGCACACTGCGTTTATACCGTAGGTCGCTAGAGTTTTGTCGTTCTCCACAACTAGGTAAGTTGGATCTCCCTATTAACATTAAAATCCACACCATTGAGATGCAAGAACCTTTTTTTACAGTACTAATGGAATATTTTACCTTCAATCCTTGGGTCAATGTTCGATCACCAGGACCATGAGTCTTAAGCCATTCTGCTGCAACGACATCGTTTCCAAGTGCATCCTTGGCTGGTGTACCACCACCCCCACCTCCTGATCTGCATTTTTCAAAGAACAATGGATTACAAGTAGCTATGTTTAAAGTCTCATTGTAATAACATCTCAGTAACACCAAAGAAACCAAAAAGGGTCTTAAAAATAACCTAACCCTAAGACAATCACAAATCGTGAGAGAGGGAGATTAAAAGGAAACTGACCCAGGAGGGGCAAAGAAGGTAGCGTAAGGGACAAGCATGAAGCCAGTAGGGAGAGAAAGAGCTCCCACAAGAAGAAGATTCAAAAGCTTCCTCTTCTCCATATCAGGAACGTTGTCTGCTGGTATACTCGTTGCTTGACAAGCAATTCTCAGACCAATCTTCTCCTTTCTCAACATCTGATGGTTCGTCCTCGTTGGCTTCACAAACATCACACGCGACATCGCCAACATAGCTCTTCTGCTCGAACCAAGCTGCACCCAAAAAAGAAAATCAAAGTAGAGATCAGAAACACATGAAACAAGAATGAAACTGTTTAATGATCGAGAGTGAACCTGAGTAGCAGGAGAAACGGAGGAGGACGCCATTGATGAAGTCATTGAAAAAATGTGAAAGGGTTTTGGTGATGGAGCTTTTGATGTTAAGGAGGAGGAGGAAGACAAGTGGGATCAGACAGAGAGCGTTTAAGACCACTGAAGAGAGAGAAGCAGATAAGGCACGCGCCAGCCTCTGGTTTGCTATAGCCACATACTTATCAGATTTTTGGATTTCCTGATGACGTAATCATCAATGGGCTTTAACTGGCCTGATTAATTGATTTCAGCCCATATAACTATTTTGATTATAGAGGAAAAAGGTAGCCGCCGGTGAAGCAAATTCAGACAACAAATTGTGCATGGCGTGACTCTTATAGCATGTTTTTGGTCCTTATAATAATCTGTCTTTCAGATAACATTTATTTTGTTGTAAATGCTAAATTTTATATCAATTTTTTTAAAGAAATTACATGGATAAACAAACTAGCAGCGAATAAAAGCGAAAAACAACGAAAGAAGAGGTGGAGAAGCAACTCCGAGAACACAAGTAGAGAATACAAAGAAGATAGAATACAAGAAGGAAGCAGCTTGCCTGAGAGGTAAGAGCAACTTTATCGGCTGAATCTCCCAAAAGTTGTGATTCTTCTTTCTATTATTTTTTTTTTTCAAAAGAAACAAAGTTCTCACACAAAATTACAAACGACCCAAATTTTAGCAAAAAAAAAAAAAAATTACAAACGACAAACACAGTTCAAATATCATGTGACTACAATAAAAGCAATCCGTAAGTCACACCTAGATTCATAACAAAGAAAGTTATGCAAAATTTGGAAAACCACCGAAACATATACTAAAACTATTGACAACGCCAAAGCATAAAAAGAAAGAAGCATAATCCAAACAGACAGAGTTTCATGGTTCATGGTCCAACACAGTTTTATCTTTAATTCTGCTCGAAATGATCAAATAGATGACCCCATCTTCCACCCCATCTTCTGTTTTCTCTAGAAGCTCAACCAAACTTTTAACAACCGAGTCAACATCATGATTTCTGGTACACACCTCTGCCACTTGTGCTGGATTGATTTTGACTCCTTCAGTTAGTTTACTCTCTATCTTTGGGAAGAGATCATGATCCTTTACCTGCAAATAGTTTTCAGCAAGTGTTTTGAAACCCTCATACCCACAATGTCCCATGAAGACTTTCATATCCATCATGCATGGCCTGAGAAGACGTGGATCAATGTAGTAAGAGGTTAGTTGTGAATATGATATAATCATTTCTTGTCTACATGAAGACCAAACTCCATCGATGGCGTTTAATATTCCTGTCAAGCCCCATTTGTTTCCCGTAGTGTCACCATCACTATCCTTATCAAATCTCAAATCAATATTGAGGTTGTCGATGTCTTCAAGAAGAAGTATGAATCCATTGGTAATAGTAGAGAGAAGCTTTCTCATTGCAGAATCATCTACAATGACTCAAAGCTGCAATTCATATACATCAAAGTTTAAATGGTTTGCAATTGCAGCAACTAAACTGGATTTCCCTGTTCATGGTGGTGCATGCAATAGGTAACTTTTTTCTTTCATTATATTAATATAATTTCTTATATAGTTAAATTTTTAATTTTTAATTTTTAAAATTGTAGAAAACCAATAACAAACTGACATTTAGAAATGTGAAATCTGAAAAGATTTTTTTCATATCTCTGCACTAGTACTGCATTTCTCTCTCCTAACACTTTTTATTGTTCATAATTAAATTTTGCTTAGATATCCTTTCTTATTTCTTCATTGAAGATACTTTAAGGGTATGATTATTAGAAAAGACCCTAGTTAGATTCTTAATAAATATTTAATTAATAAAATTAAGTAAATAGTGTAAAGCAGTAACAGATCACTAAGATATGTTTCTTATGGACCTTATCTAAGAGACATCTCTTATCTAAAAATATTTATTTTCTTTTTTCTAATTAAGAATTATACTGAGATATTTCCCTAAGAAGAGACATCAATAAACATGGCCTAAGAATTTCCAAATGAGAATAATTTCCAAATCTCAAGCTACTGATCTTACCTCAATCTTCAACATGGTAAACAGTTAATCTTTTCTTCAATCACAAAAGAAAAAGATTTTTTCACAATGCGTCTAACTTAAAAAAAAGTTCTTTGAAAAAAAATGCTGCAGATATCAAGTTCCTCAAGTTTAAACCATCAGTGATTGCAGCAGCTGCGCTTCTCTTTGCCTCTTCTGATGAGCTCTGTCCTCTACAGTTTCCATGTTTCAGTAAAAGAATCTGCCAATCTACATATGTAAATAAGGTAAAAAAAAAAATTGTTTTTATTTTGGTTTAACTAGGGATATCCCGATCCTATGAAAAAGACCGAAACAAATTTTTTAAGGTAGGTAAAAATTTGTGAAACAAGTAATCTTCTCAATTATTTTTTTAACCGCGATCTTGAGAAGTTTAAACATTGATGACATGATTAGTTAATGGAGTGTTACAAAGTAATACAAGAGAGAGACAGTTGAAGACGGCTATTAGGGAATCCTAGTGTAGATAAGGATTACCTATTGATAAGTATAAATATGTTATAGATAAACATAAGACTTAGAGATAAACTCTAGCGTATAAAGTCGGTCATTGCTCATGTATATATATGTTGATACGTTCACAATGGAATAACAAGTTACAAGTTCATATCATTATATTCTCTTATATGGTATCAGAGCATTCAAAATTCTGAGACCTAGAAATCGTTTGTCAAAACAATGTCTGGAGAAGACGATTCTTCTACAACAAAGTCAGCCGCTCAAGTTGAGACGAGCAAAGCGAGTTCTGTGAACTCGAGTCCCTACTTCTTACATGCATCGGACAACCCTGGTGCATTAATTACTTCTGTGGTGTTCACCGGAGACAATTACAACGAGTGGTCTACGGAGTTAATCAATGCCTTGAGAGCCAAGAGAAAACTAGGTTTTATCGATGGAACAATTCTAAAACCTTCCATTGATGATCCTAATTTTGATCTATGGTCCTCGGTTAACTCCATGATTGTAGGATGGATAAGATCTTCCATTGAAGCTAAAGTCCGTTCCACAGTCACGTTTATCTCCGATTCTCACAAACTTTGGGAGAATTTGAAGAAACGTTTCTCAGTGGGAAACAAAGTAAGGGTTCATCATCTCAAAGAACAGTTGGCATCGTGTAAGCAAGGAGGTCAATCGGTGATGGACTACTATGGTCGTCTTGCTAAGATGTGGGAAGAGCTCGACATGTATAAGCCCCTTCCGGCTTGTAGCTGCAGTGCAGCTACAGAATATGAGAAAGAAAGAGATGAAGAAAAGGTGCATCAATTCGTCATGGGGTTAGATGAATCTCGTTTTGGAGGAGTGTGTCAAGGAATCATATCTAATGATTCTCTGGTTGATCTTGGAGAGGCGTATGCTAAAGTTATATGAGAGGAACAGAGGCTTCAGTCATCAAAGGAGAGAGAAGTACAGCAAAGCGCAGTTGGTTTTCTTGCTAAGAAAGACTCAGCCGATGCTCAGAACTCTGGACCATCTCGACGACCTTCTCAATGTGCTCACTGCGGGCGCAGAGGACATGAAAAGGCAAATTGCTGGCAGTTAGTTGGATTTCCAGATTGGTGGGAAGAACGTTCCAATAAAACCGAGAACAGGGGATCACAGAGCAACAGAGGGCGTGGTTCTTCTTCAAATTCTGACAGAAGTCGCAACAATGGAGCAAAAGCTCACGCAACCTCCTCCAACCCCTCCAACTTTCCAATGTTTACAGACGAACAGTGGAACGCTTTAACTCAGATCATCAACGAGAAGACAAAGTCATCTTCTGAGAGACTGACTGGTAAGCGTTTTGGAGACTTAATTCTTGACACGGGGGCTTCTCATCACATGACCGGAGAACTCTCGTTTCTCAAAGAAGTCTCGAATATACCACCATGTCCGGTGGGCTTTGCAGATGGCAACAAGACATTTGCCACTCATGTTGGCGTGTTCCATCTCTCTAATAACATTACATTGCCTAATGTGTTATTTGTTCCAAACCTCAACTGCTCCCTCATCTCAGTGTCCAAACTCCTACGACAAACAAATTGTTTTGCGTTACTAACAGACACACTTTGCGTTTTATAGGATCGTTTCTCGAGGACACTGATTGGAGCAGGTGAAGAGAGAGATGGGGTTTATTATTTCAAGGATGTCATGGCTGCAAGGGTTCATGTTGCTGAGAAGACCGTCACAGGAATTGATCAGTATCGATGGCACCAGAGGCTAGGACATCCGGCGTTTTCAGTTTTAAATTTTTTACCTTTGTCGTTTTCAAATAAATCTGCAGCTCATGGCTCATGTGACACATGTTTCAGAGCAAAACAGACAAGAGAAGTTTTTTACCAGAGTTTGAATAAAACTAAAGAGTGTTTTGAGTTGATCCATTGCGATGTTTGGGGTCCGTATAGAGAGAAATCTTCTTGTGGAGCTCGTTATTTTTTGACAATCGTTGACGATTATTCCAGATCAGTTTGGACTTATTTACTTCTTGAAAAGTCAGAGGTACAAACGGTTCTTAAAAACTTCTTCACCATGGTAAAGAAACAGTTCAACAAAGACATCAAAATGGTTCGGAGTGACAACGGTACAGAGTTCATGTGTTTATCACGATACTTCAGAGAAAACGGGGTTATCCATCAAACCTCTTGTGTTGCAACTCCACAACAAAATGCTCGTGTCGAGAGAAAGCACAGGCATATACTTAATGTTGCAAGATCGTTACTTTTTGGAGGAAACGTGCCAGTCAAGTTCTGGGGCGAAGCTATCTTAACAGCCTCTCATTTAATAAACAGAACTCCGTCTTCAGTTCTCGATAAAGCATCCCCATACGAGGTTCTCTACGGTACCAAGCCCGCGTATGACCACCTCAGAGTATTTGGTAGTCTGTGTTTTGTTCACTCCAAATCGAGAAACAGAGACAAATTCGGCTCACGGAGTAGAAGATGCGTCTTTGTTGGCTATCCACTTAACCAGAAAGGATGGAAAGTATTCGACTTGGATTCAGAGGAGTTCATCATCTCACGTGACGTTGTGTTTAAAGAAACGGAATTTCCTTTATCTTCATCCTCTACTAAGCCATCTCCTTGCCAGCCAAGTCACCACAGTCAGCCACATCTTTCTGCGTTTATTGATGATGACTGTGATGAGGCTCCGCCTTTGATAGACAGGGGGAGTACGGTGACTCTTAGCAACGCACCGACTAACGAGCCACCCCAACACCAATCTGAACACACACAACAGTCTGACACACCTGAAGTTGACCAAACCACAGTCTCTGTGACAGCTCCAGCACCTATTGTCACAGCACCAGAAAACGTCGTTCAAACAGAACCTGCAACTCGGAGTCAGCGAACACGAGTTCCTTCTGTTAAGTTGAAAGATTATGTCACCTATAATGCTACTACTCTTGAAGAACCCAATCTCTCTCTCGCTAGCTCTACATCAACGTCCTCCACAAACGATTCAGGTATGACACCGTATCCATTGAATGCTTATGTAACTGATCTTAACTTCTCAGTTTCCCATCAAGCATTTCTAGCAGCTGTTACCGCTGGAGTAGAACCTAAAAGCTATGCTGAGGCAATCAAAGACAAGGTCTGGCGAGATGCTATGAAACATGAGGTTGTGGCTCATGAAGAACTTGGAACGTGGGACTTAGCAACTTTGCCTCCTGGCCGCAAAGCCATTGCGTCAAAATGGGTCAACCGTATCAAATACAATGCCGATGGCACCATTGAACGTCACAAGTCACGGCTAGTAGCATGTGGAAATAGGCAAGTTGCCGGTGAAGATTATGATGAAACTTTTGCTCCTGTTGTCAAGATGGCTACTGTCCGAAGTCTGTTAAGTCTTGTTGCAGCAAAAGGGTGGGAAGTCCATCAAATGGACGTCCACAACGCCTTCCTTCATGGAGACCTTGAAGAAGAGGTTTATATGCGTCTCCCACCTGGCTTCACTCACTCTGATCCTCGCAAAGTTTGTAGACTCCGTAAGTCTATATATGGTTTAAAGCAGTCTCCTCGCTGCTGGTTCGCCAAGTTATCCAATGCTCTCCTCAAATTTGGTTTTGTTCAAGCCTATGAGGATTACTCGCTGTTTATCCTCACTGAAGGTTCCAAAGAAGTACGGGTCTTGATATATGTTGACGATCTGGTTCTTGCAAGCAACGACCTTCACTTACTTGCCAAATTCAAGAAGCACTTGAGTGAATGCTTCCGTATGAAGGATCTTGGCAAGCTCAAATACTTCTTAGGGATTGAAGTTGCTCGGTCTGCTGAGGGTATCTTTCTCTCTCAACGCAAATATGTGTTAGATATTATCAAGGATTGTGGGTTGTTGGCTGCGAAACCTGTCTCTACTCCAGTCGAACAAAACCATCATCTGGCTGCAGATAAAGGACCGTTGTTCTCAGATCCACAGCAGTACCGACGTTTAGTGGGGCGCCTCGTTTACTTGTCAGTCACTCGACCTGAACTCTGCTACGCTATCCACTTACTATCTCAATTTATGAAAGCTCCTACCGTAGCTCAATGGGAAGCCGCACTGAGAGTTGTAAGATTTCTTAAAGGATGCCCGGGTCAAGGTATTCTCCTACGGTCAGACAGTAATCTCGAGCTTTCAGTTTATGTGGATGCTGATTGGAGTACCTGTCCCATTACTCGTCGTTCCTTAAGTGCATTCGTCGTCCTACTCGGAGGCAATCCCATTTCTTGGCGTACTAAGAAGCAAGATACCGTCTCACACTCTTCCGCTGAAGCCGAGTATCGAGCAATGGCTGCAGCAACTAAAGAACTGAAGTGGATCATCCCACTGATAAAGGAAATCGGTATTGAAGTCAACAAACCGGTTCCATTCTATTGTGATAGCAAAGCCGCAATCCACATTGCCGCTAACCCAGTTTTTCACGAACGTACTAAGCACATAGAGAGGGACTGTCATTGTGTTCGTGATGCTGTCAAAGCTGGACTTATCTCCACAACGCATGTTAGCACCAAAGATCAGAGAGCAGATATTCTTACTAAAGCTTTGGACCGTGCTCAGTTCGAGTTTCTATCATCCAAGTTGGGAGTTCAAGACCTTCACTCTCCAACTTGAGGGGGAGTATTAGGGAATCCTAGTATAGATAAGGATTACCTATTGATAAGTATAAATATGTTATAGATAAACATAAGACTTAGAGATAAACTCTAGCGTATAAAGTCGGTCATTGCTCATGTATATATATGTTGATACGTTCACAATGGAATAACAAGTTACAAGTTCATATCATTATATTCTCTTATAACGGCGAAGGAAGCAATGACACAGCAGTGAATGTGCTTGATCAGCTTTTTTCTAGCTGTGAAGAAAGCGCAATCACAGCTTCTTCATTTATGAGGAGTAAAACTAATACTACTAGTCCTACTCGTCCATGTTAAGCTGAAAAGGTGATTTATGGTCAGACATAATCCACAACATTTGCAATCCTTTTGTTACTATCAAAACCAACTTATGCTGATCCCCTTACTCCACCAATCTTTTCTGCAAAACAAGCCATTACTCTCTTAATGGAAGACAGGAGAGCGAAGAATGATCAAAGACACATTTAATCAAAAAAAAATTACCATGTTCTGTTTTACATTTCCTTCCTCTGGACCACATCATAAAACTCAAAAAAAAAAATTACCATGTTCTGTATTTACAATATTGGTTTCTGCAGTTAAATTGTTTCATCGGAGAGGGGGAATAATCAATGAATAATGTTCTTAAATGTATATATAACATATGGTTATGTTTACCGTATGAGCAACAATGTGGTCACGAGAAGAAAATGAGAAAACTAATGAATTTAATTTTCAGGAATAAAGCTGTCTCATGAGACTTCGTTATCCCAGTTTTGATGCTCTTTGGACCACTTTACAGTTTTGAACCGTTCACTTGCAATATTGTCCATTAGGAATGACCATTCAGTTTACCAGAACCAACCTAAAAACCGTATTGGATTCAGACAAAACATTTAAAGAGACAAGAGATTCAAAGTCTCTTTGCAATATAGTATAACTCAAACTATGTTGAAAAAATGTATAAGACTGTTTACAATTTCAGACATTATTGAGAAGCTATAAGGAAGAAACACAAAGCTTCTCTGAAGTAACTTTTAATGCACAACAACATAACAAAAAAGATAGGACGACGTTTTAGTGAACAAAGAAACCATCTTCATCTTAACCTCGCAAAGATCAGTTAGGCCCAAGAGCTCCTTCGCTTCGGCTTCTCCTCATAGAGAGCTCAGATCTCAGAGTAGACAACCTATCACCAGCAGCAACATGATGATTCTCATAAGCAGCTGGTGATACTCTGTGTCCCACAGGCGGAAGACGGCCACTTCTCTCCTTAGACCTCTTCTGCAAACCCGAAGCTTTACGCACCGTGGATGATCCACCCTTGTGGGTATTGGATGCCCCAAGGCTACTCTTCCGGCTACTGTTTTTCATCTCTGATGATCTGAGACCTCGTTCCAACTGTAGCGTGCTTGTCCCATGCCGAGCATCTTTAGCTCCTTGTCTGTTGTAGTACACCAAATGCGGCAAGAGTCCCAATAGGTACTTTCTAAGCTGTTCATCACCAACATTCTTCTGCGCAGGATTGCCTTCCAAGCTTATAGCTTGAAGAGAACTGTAATTTGCAGCGAGTAGGCCGAGAGATTTGGTGGTTGAGAACTTGTTGAAGCGTAAGTCCAAGACCGTTAGTTTCAAGAGACGATGAAGACCCTCGATTTCACTTATTTTGTTCCCAGCTAGGTATAGTTCTTTCAGTGAGGAGCAAGAAGCCAAACCTGACCCAACAACAAATATAAAAAAGGTGTAATAAGGAGATAACTAAAGAATGTAGGTGAGCAAAGGTGTCATACCATGACCAATTCTCAGTATCTTGTTGTATCTCAAGTCTAGTACTCGAAGACGAGTGAGTTCACGTAGGCCTTCAATCACAGAGATGCTGTTCTTTGACAAGTTCAATGCATGTAGTCCTCGAGGAAGAGCACCAGGAGTTATCCTAACTGGAACATGTATTAATAAGACCAGTAAAAAATGTGTATTAAATTAGCAAATATATAGCTTTTTTACCTATTGAGTTTCCTGAGAGATTGAGAACTCTCAGACCAGCATATGCACTTAAGAACGGTATCTCAACAAGACCATAACTAACAAGCTGGACTGTGGTCGCAGAAGCACTCATTGAGGATATATACTTTTTTGCAGCTTCCATTCCAGGACTTGACTTGATGACTTCTACTTTAGCTGTTGCCTCAGGCTCTCTTGGCAACTCATCATCATCATATCCTGTTGGTTCATCAGCTTCCTCTGTAAAGTTTACATGCTGAAGGCCATTGACCCAATCCTCAATACGCTTAAACTTAGAATCCTTTCCTGGAAACTCTGCTGGCTGGTTTGATGTTTCTCCTTCAAGGAAGTTTGTTAACTTGAGCTCATCTGTAGGTGGTACTATCCAGTCCTTTGCCAGGGAAGAATAGTCATCATATGCATCATCATCATCATCATCCTCTAGATTCTCCTTGTTGTTATCTAGATCTTGCTCTTGCTTCACCTCTGCATCATCAGTCCCGTGGATAGACCTAGAGTGATGAGAAGGTGAAGATTTCTCTGAAGCAGAGTCAGCAATGATAGGCATTGAGTTTGATCTCACAAGCAACGGTGAATCATAGGGCGTTTGGCTGTTTGAGTTGTCCAACGAGGTGTCATCAGGATGATGAAGATCTCCAACAGAGAAGATAGACCCATAGAGTGCTTGATCAGAGCCCTGGTAAGCAGAAACTGAACCTCTAGGATCTTTCTGAATCAGATTAGGACTTCCTTCTACAAGAGAATCTGGAGAAGTGATCTGATCTGGTGGTCCATTCTCTGTGGCAACATCCAAGTACAGCTCGTCTCCGTGAGACTGACTTTTCTTGAGGTGACGTGCCTCAGGAGTCCCAGCATCATGCTCAAGAACGCCACTGGGTTTTATCTCCTCGGATTTCCAGACACGATCAACACCTGTAGAGCCAGATGGCTTGCTGTTTTCACTAACGGAAGGATTGTTCCTTCCAAATATGATTGAGCTCAACCTTTTTGACTTAGACCCATTCTCTCTATTCACTCGTTCTGAAACCCCTTCCTCTGATTTCTGCATCATTAGGACATAGCAACAAATTAGTTAGTTAGTTAGTGTCCTCTTATAAGAGAAGAGTCGATCATGTTTCAAGATACCTTAGGTCTATGGCGGTGGATGTGAGGGTAGAAGCATGAAAACCTTACCATTGTGTCAAACTCAATAACATAGAGTACATCCCCCACTAGAAGACACTAAAAAAAAACTAAAAACTGTTTTAAACTTAATATACAACACCGAGTAGAAAAAGGAAAGTTTTTGGAGGTTTTATGAACAAATGTTAGCCGTAATCAAGGGTAAGACCCTCGGAGACACGGCGTAGCCTCCAGATGACTGAAGCTTGAGAAATAGTTGGGAGAGAAAGTGAAGGTAGGAGTTTAAGGCCACCCCACACCTGCGCAGAGGTGCGAGAAGCACACTTTGTCTTTGCAGAAGCGGCCAGAGTGAAGAAGAAGAGTTGATTTTGAGCTTAAGAAAGCCCAGTTCTTCCTCAAATCCCAATAAGTTGCTCACCTGATTGACAAAAAAAAACACAAAAAAGAACTCAACAAGAGAGCTATAAGCTATTATTATTAACGCTCAGACACCACATACTCTAAAGCAAAAAAAAAAAAAAAAAGCTCGCAATTCAGGTCACTACAACTTCAGGCCAAAAAATGGAAAAAAAAAAGCTTGCACTTCTTAACAATCGGACACGACCCCAAAAAACAAAAAGCTTGCAGCTCAGATCATTACAATTTCAGACCCAAATAAAGAAAATAAACTTTTCAGATCACTACAAAAATAGAGCTGTCTTAACACTCGGATACGACCCAGAAAAGGCAAAAAGCTTGCAGTTTAGATCATTACAACTTCAGACCAAAAACAAAACAAAAAGCTTGCAATTCAGACCATTACAACAAGAGAGCTATCTTAACAATCGGACACGACCTGGAAAAAAAAAACATAAAGCTTGCAACTCAGATCATTACAATTTCAGACCCAAAAAAGCAAAAAAACTTGCAATTCAAATGTTAGAACAAGAGAGTTATCTTAACAATCGGACACGAAAAAAAAAAAAAAAAAAAAACAATCGGACACGACCCAAAAAAAAAAGCAAGAAAGCTTGCAGTTCAGATAATTACAAGCTCTCTTTAACACACGGCCAAATTTTAGCAAAAAAAAAAACACACTCGGACACGACCTAAACTAGCAAACAGCTTGCAATTCGGACCAAAAGATAAAAAACAAAGGGTTACAGAGCAAACAGAGAAAAAAAGAGTTATCCACCGACATCAAGGCAAGAGAGCTACCTTCACACTCGGACACAACTCCCCAAAAAAAACACTTGCAATTCAGAGCATTACAACAAGAGAGCTCTATCTTAACAATTGGACACGACCCAAAAACAGCAAAAAGCTTGCAGTTCAGGTCACTACAATTTCAGACCCAAATAAAGCAAAAAAAACTTTTCAGATCACTACAAAAATAGAGCTATCTTAACACTTGGATACGACCCAAAAAGGTAAAAAGCTAGCAGTTTAAATCATTACAACTTCAGACTAAAAAACAAACAAACAAAAATCTTGCAATTCAGACCATTACAACAAGAGAGCTATCTTAACAATCGGACACGACCCAGAAAAAAAAACATAAACCTTGCTGCAACTCAGATCATTACAATTTCAGACCCAAAAAAAACAAAAAAACTTGCAATTCAAATGTTAGAACAAGAGAACTATCTTAACAATCGGACACGACCCAAAAAAGCAAGAAGCTTGCAGTTCAGATAATCACAAGCTCTCTTTAACACTCGGACACGACCTAAACTAGCAAACAGCTTGCAATTCGGACCAAAAGATAAAAACAGAGAAAAAAAGTTATCCACCGACATCAAGGCATACCGCCAAAATCGAATCGAACAAGAAGGTATCACAAGTTCACGTAACCCAACAACACCAAACGCTTAAGAACGAAGCCGAGACACAGAGAATCGAAAAAAGAGAGAAGAGGAGAGGTAATCTCACCAGAGAGCAGAGATAGAATTGAAATCGAGAAGGGGATTAGGGCGATAATATTCGAAGTCATCAGCTCCAGAGAATGATTATCTTCAAAAGTTAAGGGAGAGAGAGAGACTTTGAGGTAAAGCCTACGCTAACCCGAAAAGAAAACCTTTTCTGGACCGAATCAAAAAGAATTGTACGAGCCACACACTTTTCCACGAAAAAGTTGTCAACGGCTCTGATTTTTTCACACGTGACGAAACCTTCTATTCGCGACCACACACTTTTTATTTGCATTATTATTATAAACCGAACCGCAATTCACGTACTAAACCGGCTGACCAAATCCTTTTCGTCTGATTGGGGATTTTGATAAATGGGGCTTCTTACTTTAAATAAAACTCGATCCGGTCGATCTTTACGCTTGCACCAAATTAAATAACCGGTGACGGTTTAGGAGCAAAACCAAAACACAGACGCTATTACATACAATCCATGTTCTAAAATGCACCCGTAGAGACCGCTTAATCGGCGACTAAACGTGAATTAGTAAGCTACCGTGACGTTTTACCCCAATTCGTCCAAAAAACTCCTTCACAAAAAGTTGAATTTTTTAAACCGTAAGCTCAAAATTATAAGTTTCTTTGTGAATCTGTCATAATTAGCAAACCGCTTGTAAATCTGTTATATTCTTCGGAGTAAGAATGGTTAGACAAATACACTAGCAAAGGAAGCAAAGAATAGAAACTATTTTTTCTCCTATATAGATCAGACCTGGACAGACGATGGTGTTTTTCGAAAAATCTGTTTGTGCCCACCACTTGATTTAACCTAAATGGGTAGTTGCCCAAAGTAACCGTTTAGAAAAAAGAAAAAGACAACAGAGCATAAAGCTAAGAATCGGATTGGGTTTCAGAAAACCGGAACCTTTAGTGATTCAAACCGTCTCAATCTAATTATTGGCCTAACTGGACAAAGTCACAACGGGGAATAAAAATGACAAAATTTGTGTGAACCGGACGGATTTTAGTAAACCGGAACATCAGAAACACTCGAACCGGCTAAACGTAAATATTGGGCCTCACTCAGTATGAGCCTTATTGGAAACCGAAGAAAAAGACAGAGAGAGAGAGAGAGGCGACGACTGTTATTGCTGCAACAGAACCGCCATGGCTTCAAGGTTTCTCCGGAAACTACCAAGGTCTCTCAACCTTTCTCAAACCCTTGTTCGTATCCATCCCACTAGGGTTTTAAGCTCTTCGATTCACAAAACCGCCGAGCCATCGCATTCATTATGGCGAATAGGATCTGGTCTTCTCCGACACGATTCCATCATTACAAGAAGCTTCTCCACTCAAGAAGGTCCTGCTCCTATCGATTACAGGTAACTTTAATCACTTATCATGAGATGATGATGATAAATCCTGATCTCTCTTCCAGCTAATCTTCTCTCTCTCTCGTTTCAGTTCGATTCTGCAGGAGGATGAGTTCCACAGATTAGCCAATGCCACTATCAATAACCTTCTTGAGAAGATTGAGGTATGTAAAGGTAGAGGAGCCTTTAGTTTGCAAAAAAGGTTTATACTTTGTTGTCGTTACTTACATGGTTCAGTGTTCTCAGGATTATGGTGATAATGTCCAGATTGATGGTTTCGACATTGATTATGGGGTAAGCATTTGCGATCTTGTTTTTATGTTTTGAAGTCCATGTGTGTAATTATAAAGTTTGCTGTTTCCAACAGAATGAAGTTCTTACACTTAAGCTTGGATCTTTAGGCACGTATGTACTCAATAAGCAAACTCCTAACCGACAAATCTGGATGTCTTCACCTGTCAGGTATATAGATTGTTCTATTTTTTTTTTTGCACTGTTGTACTTACTTGAGTTTGTGCTTCCACATCACATTGATATCATCTTAAATTCTTTTCTTTTATTTCATTTTTGTTTTTGGCACAGTGGCCCGTCTAGATTCGACTGGGACCGTGATGCTAATGCGTGGATTTACCGTAGGACAGAAGCAAAGTTGCATAAACTGTTGGAAGAGGAGTTAGAGAGTCTATGTTGCGAACCAATTCAACTCTCATGAGAACAATATTTGTGAGTTTTATCTAGGAACTGTTATGCCCTTCAATGGTATATCTCTATGAAACATCGAGAGGAATAAACAAACTAGGCACGAGAACAAAAAAGGTTGTTTCAGTGTGAAAGCGATGTTTATGATTATACTTTTAACAGTATTGTCTCAGCGTACATACACAGTGTGCATCCTTTCTTCTTGTACACTAAAGCTCTATTCCTTTAACCAGAGCTTGAAGAAGCTGCTTTTGCACGTTTTATATCAACATTTTTCAAAGAAAATAAACTCTCAACAATCACTTGAGCCATTACCTAGTTATTTTCTCAATAAGCACATAAGATTTCAACAGAAAGAGAACTTGTTATAGCTAATCAACTGGAGACCTGAATCAGATAGACTATCCAAAAACTTTCATTGGAGTGAGATTTTGGCTTTGGAAGAAGCCATGGAGCATCCCATTAATGGTGAACATATCCTTTTGTCTCTGAAGAGTCTCCACAGAGGAAACTATATCTTTGAGTCATCTTGAACAAAGCCTTCCCATGAATCAGCAGAAATATTCATTCTCGTACTCTAAGAATGTCCAGGTTTCCACTTCATAGGTTTGAGATTCCTAGTACTGAATCTCTGAGTTACACATTCCACTGCCGCCAAACTTAAGCAACCAGAGACCATTTAGTTTAAACTTAACACTTGCCCTTTTCCCATTTGTTTGATGATTAAGAATTTTGAGAGTATCTTAAGCAATGGCAGCTCTTGAGCAGACAGTGCTTGAACATTGTGTGTGTCGAAACGAGTTTGCAGTTCCAAGAATCTCTTGATGAAGCAAAACCACTCCAACGAAATCTTTTGTCAGACAAATTAACTTGTCTAATTAATGAACACTAGTAGTGACAGTATTTTGAGTTCCATATGAAAGTTCTGAGGACTCGGTGTTCTATTCCTCACAACGCTCTCTTTTGAGTATGAATGGACGCAACTCACAAACTTAAGTCTCTGGAGCTTATCACGAAAAACCTTTAAAGCTATCAAGCTGCAAAAAGTTCTTTAAAGTAAACTCTTGGAGAAGAAGGCAACTAATCCTTTCGTCAAAAAAAAAAAAAAAAAAAGAAGGCAACTAACCCTAAGTTCCTTGAGTCCTAAGCAATAGAGCTAATTTCTCTAAAAGAGGAAAGTTTGGATCTGTAAAGTAATCTTAGAGACAAGGTTGGTTGTATAGAATCACAAAATATATATTTTTTAAAGTAAAGCATGCTTTTGAGGAAAACCTCCAAGGATTGATGATGAAGGAGGTGTAATCTAAAACCAAGTGCTTAAGGCTCTTAACTTCTGAGATGTTACAATCCAATGAGAGAATTTGTAAGTAGTCTTTGGTAGTGACTTAAGTAGTCTTTGGAAGTAACTTCAATGTTAAGATCTTAAACCTGATGACTAACAGCTAAACAAATCAAGGTTAGGGGTTAGGGTTTGAAAAATTCTAAGAACCCTAAAAAGTCATACCGTTTTTTTTTCGGTCTGCGAGTCATAGGGTTAAGTGTGTTGAGTTTGTTTCCACACTATTGAAAGCCAAATGCCAGATTAAACAAAATCAATAGATAAACGATTATTTAGGGGCGGGGGGTTGTTGTATACATAAACATAATCATCAAAGAGACATGTTCTCTTGATTACAATAACTTCTTGGCCAAGTTAAAACAAAAGATATCCACTTGAGACTACAAATGGCGATGGTGTTGGCAGTCAAGAGGAATAACAGGAAACCTCCCAGCATCAAAGCAATAATCATAGATCATATGGATAGCTCGAACCCAAATAAGCTGATGATTCTGATGAGAAGGCTCAACTCAGACACAGTTGATTCTGTGTAACAATGAAGAAAATAAAGAGAGGACAATTTTGCAGCTAACATGTTTTCATTGCATTGGATGTAGCTGTACATTTGGCTCTTTTGAGGTCAAATCTATGAGTTGTGATTGGTAAAAGTGAGAGTAAAATGGATTAAATAAAAAGTGAAAAACAAAACAGATGGTAGGAGAAAAGAAAAATATCTTGCTTTGGTGGTAGTTGCAATACAACATTTTATTTATTATGTAATGTGTGTGTGGTATATCCTAGGACTAGTAAGTTGTTTTTTTCTTTGTCGCCATTAGAGACAGCGAAAACGGTGTCTTTGGACTTATTGGAGAATTGAAATGATAATCACGGATTCACGGGCGTTTGTTGAATCAAAGACAAAATGAGACATTGACCTATGGTGAATCCGAAGATATTTTAAAACACAGTAAACGACAGGTTAAAAACTTTGAAACACAGTTATTTCTCTATTTCGATCATCGCCTTTTCAGTTAATAAAAGTACTGTTATGAATCGATTAGATCTACCTAACTCTCAATGAATCGCTTTCCTCTCAATCACTCACACACTCGTTTGTAATCAACCGTAAGAAAGCACAAAGAAAAGACTCAGAGATTTGGTAACCCAGTTCGGGATCCAAAGTGGATCCGGTACATCTGGGGCTTGACGGCACAAGCAAAGATTTCACTAATCACTCCAAGAGTTTTGTACAGAGTATATGATCACGAGACTAAAACAACCTTTAGCTCAAGAACTCTCTCTACTTTTCTCTCTCTGATTCCGTGAAAAACTCTCGATATATTGAACTCCCTTTCTTCAATCTGATATATAGATGAGACCGGTACAGAAGAGTTAAGCTGACTCCAATAACCGCCCTGGTTATCACCTTCTTAACCATGTACCAAGCATTAATGAACCAACCCGGTTCATATGCTAACCAGTGTTGAATGTCACAAAACCAACAAATCTCCACCTTGACATCAACACCATGAGTCCATCCCTTATGCCGCCAAGCGTAGCCACTCCCCTAGCAGTCAGCTACTCCGAGATCAACAAGCGCTTGCTCGAACTTGTTGCTCGGTATAACCTTTGTTAACATATCTGCTGGGTTCTTCGACGTGTGAACTTTCTGAATGCTGACTTCTCCACCTTCAACCATGTCTCTCACAAAACTCATCTTCAGAGCTACATGCTTCGAGACTGCAACGTGCTTTGTTCTATCGTGAAATACATTGTTCTTCGCCAAACAAATAGCACTTTGAGAATCGCATCCCACCACAACTTCTGACTGAGCATAGCCTAGCTCCTCTGTTATTCCCCTCAGCCACAAACCCTCCTTTATAGCTTCCACCAACGAAATGTATTCTGCCTCCGTTGTTGAGAGAGCTACAACTTGTTGTAAACCTGACTTCCAGCTAACCGTGTTGCCACCGACCTGAAAAACATACCCAGTTGTAGACCTTCTTCGATCCAAGTCTCCACCGAAGTCAGAATCTGAGTAGCCTTTAACACTGAAGTTTCCCGAATTCTTCTTAAACACCAAACCAACATCCTTGGTTCCCACTAAGTAACGTAGTATCCACTTCACCGCCTCCCAGTGCTCCTTGCTCGGGTTGCTCATGAATCTACTCACCAATCCTACTCCAAAGGCTAGATCAGGTCTCGTGCTTATCATTGCATACATGATACTTCCTACTGCATTCGCGTAAGGACATTCCTCATCAGAACTTCCCAACCCTTGCTCGCCTTCTTCTAGAGCTGTCAACTTGAATTGAGCTCCAATGGGTGTAGTTACAGACTTTGAGTCTGCCATTCTGAACACTTGAAGCACCTTCTTCACATATCTCGACTGAGATAGCTTTAATACTCCACCTGCTCGGTCTCTTTCAATGTCCATTCCAAGTATACGCTTCGCTGGACCGAGATCCTTCATATCAAACTCCCTTCCAAGCATCTCCTTGACTTCATTGATATCATCCATACTCTTTGCCACCAGAAGCATGTCATCTACATATATAAGTAGATAGACATACTCACAATAGCTCAGCTTCTTCAGATATACGCAAAGATCATACTCGCTCTTCACAAAACCATGCTTGATCATGACTTGATCAAAGCATTTATTCCACTGACGAGGTGCCTGTTTTAACCCGTACAACGACTTCAACAGTTTACACACCTTGCCTTCTTGCCCCTTAACCACATAACCCTCAGGCTGCTCCATGTATATATCTTCATCTATCACTCCGTGAAGAAATGCAGTTTTAACGTCCAACTGCTCCATCTCTAAATCTCTGTCCACGACTATTGATAGCATCAGCCTGATGGAAACATGCTTCACTACCGGAGAGAAAATCTCTTGGTAATCAATTCCTTCTTGTTGAGAGTAGCCCTTTGCTACTAATCTCGACTTATGTCTCGGTTCTTCAACACCTGGTATGCCCGGCTTCCACTTGTAGATCCACTTGCACCCGATAGCTTTCTTATCTTTTGGAAGATCAGTCAGTGCCCATGTCTTGTTTTTCTCCAATGATGACATCTCATCATCCATTCCAGCACTCCACTTCTTCCAATCTTTACTTCTCATTGCTTCTTCAAAATTCCTCGGTTCTTCAGCGTCAATAACCGCTGCAACAGACAACGCAAATGCCACCTCAGATTCATCTGTAAACCTTGATGGTTTCACTATCTCTCTTCGAACTCTATCACGTGCAAGTTGATAGTTACTCAGGTCCTCCACTTCTTCAGCAGTCTGAGTCTCATCCGTAGATTCCGATACATCAACTCCACCTTCAGTCTGACCCTCTGAAGCTGTCCCAGAAGCTTCTCCAATCTCAACTGAACTCCTGACACTGTTCTGACTGTCAGGATGTCTCTGATTCTTCTCTGAGCATGTGTTCTTGACCACATGTCTATATAACTGATCCTCTCTGAAAACCGCATTCCGACTAATGACGCATTTCTTTTCCTCTATGAGCCAAACCTTGTAGCCTTTGACTCCACTTGGATACCCGATGAAGACACCCTTCAAAGCTCTTGGTTTGAGCTTCCCTTGATTTATGTGAACGTAGACTACAGCCCCGAACCTCCTTAGATGATCATAACCCGGTGTTCTGCCTAACCACAACTCCTCAGGGATGTTGAAATCAATCGCTGATGATGGAGTCCGATTTATGATGTACACTGACGTTGCAACAGCTTCTGCCCAGAACTTCTCTTCCAGGCCTGACTCGTCAAGCAAGCATCTCACTTTCTCCATGATGGTCCGGTTCATGCGCTCCGCTACTCCGTTTTGTTGAGGAGTGTATGAGCAAGTCCTGTGCCTTTCTATGCCATGCTGCTTGCAAAAGTCATTAAACGAAATATTACAAAATTCTAAACCATTGTCAGTCCTAAGACACTTCACCTTTTCGTTCACCTGATTTTCAACTAAGCCTTTCCACTCACAAAACTTACTAAAAGCCTCATCCTTAGTAGCTAGGAAATACACCCAGACCTTTCTACTAAAATCATCTATCATAGACAGGAAATATTGCTTCCTAGATAGAGACAAATGAACATTGGGTGATCCCCAAAGATCAGAGTGAACATACCTCAATACCTCTTTGGAATTATGTTTGCCGATATTGAACTTCAACCTCTTGTTCTTACCCATAACGCAGCTTTCGCAAAACTCCAAGTCACTGATTTTTTTCCTGTCCAATATGCCCTTCTCAACTAGCACCTTCAGATTCCTGATGCTGGTGTGGGCTAGCCTGCTGTGCCATAGCGCAGTATCGTCTTTAGACACAGCTGCATACGCTGTAGGTTCCAGCGTATATCCATCAAGAAGATACAAGCTTCCACACAGAGTTCCCTGTAGAGCTAACTTCTCATTCTTGAAGAAACATGTCTTGCCATTTCCTCCTTCTTGTCTAAAACCCTGCATATCAAGTGAGCTGACAGAAATCAAATTTCTTTTAAGGTTGGGTATATACCTAACATTCGTCAGGCACTTGACAGTTCCACCATTTGCATTTATCCTGATAGTCCCAATCCCTTGTACCGAGACTGCCCTATCGTCTGCAAGTAGTACTTGACCTCCTGCTACCTCCGAGAACTCCACAAACCATTCTCTCCTGGATGTCATGTGGTAAGAGCACCCTGAATCTATGACCCACTTCTCTCTTGGATTCTGATCAGAGATAGCCAGAGCATCCACCTCTTGCAGCTCGTCAATCATTACTGCTGCTTCACCATCATCATCACCACTTTCCATTCTCTTCTTCCTTGCATAACAGTCTTTCTTGATGTGGCCCTCCTTCTTGCAGTACCAAGACGTGAGCTTAGTTCTGGACCTGGACCTTGACTTGTTCTTGAAATTCTTGCCTTTGTAACCATCCCTTCTCTCTGGTCTCCCCCTTGCGACATACGCATCACCAGATCTCTGAGAAGTCGAGGCCTCTTCTTTCACCTCTTTCAGCTCTATCTCTTTAGACTTCGCTGCATTGGTTACATCTTCAATGGTCAGCGTCTCTCTGCCATACTTCAAGGTCTCCTTCAGCTGATTATACTGAGCTGGAAGCGAGCTCAGCAACAGTATAGCTTGTACTTCTTCTGAAACAGACACATTCACACTGCTTAAGCCGGAAACTAATTTCAAGAAATCATCAATATTTTCATCTATAGATTTAGACTCTAGCATCTTAAACGTATAGAACTTATGCTGAAGATGAATTCTATTAGGGAGAGTTTTGGAATTATACAACCTTTCAAGCGCAGTCCATATCGATGCTGCCGTTGTACAATCTTCTAGTTTCCGCAGTGCATGATCACCAAGATTCAGGATGATCATGTTCATTGCTTTCTCAGCCTTCTCTGCCTTCTCGACCTCAAGCGCCTTGAGGCGTTCCTTGAAATCTTCCTCCTCTTCGCCTTTCTTTATCGTGACCTCAGATCCAGAAGTCGGCGATGAATCGGTTAGAGCCTCCTTCAACCCTAGGATCGACAGATGAGCCAACATACGCTTCTTCCACATCGAGAAATCTCCTTTGCCATCGAAGCACGAAATCTTGATTTTCGCCATCGACTCCTTCATCGCACTCAACCTGGCTCTGATACCACTTTGTTATGAATCGATTAGATCTACCTAACTCTCAATGAATCGCTTTCCTCTCAATCACTCACACACTCGTTTGTAATCAACCGTAAGAAAGCACAAAGAAAAGACTCAGAGATTTGGTAACCCAGTTCGGGATCCAAAGTGGATCCGGTACATCTGGGGCTTGACGGCACAAGCAAAGATTTCACTAATCACTCCAAGAGTTTTGTACAGAGTATATGATCACGAGACTAAAACAACTTTTAGCTCAAGAACTCTCTCTACTTTTCTCTCTCTGATTCCGTGAAAAACTCTCGATATATTGAACTCCCTTTCTTCAATCTGATATATAGATGAGACCGGTACAGAAGAGTTAAACTGACTCCAATAACCGCCCTGGTTATCACCTTCTTAACCATGTACCAAGCATTAATGAACCAACCCGGTTCATATGCTAACCAGTGTTGAATGTCACAAAACCAACAAGTACGTTTCAGAATGCAGTGTTTCTTGCATTGTCAACAAGTGGTATCAGAGCCTACAATCTAAACTTAACAGAAAAGGGCTAGTGAAACAAAGATGAGTGATAAAGAGTTTAGCATACCTAACTAACCCTAAGTTCCTTGACTTCTAAGTAATTTTCTAGAGCTAATTTCTCTAAGATGAAATTTTGAATCTGTGAAGAAATCTAATAGATAAGGTTTGTTGTATAGAATCGCAAGGGATAAAGAGAGTGAAGCGTGCTTTTGAAAACCTCCAAGGATTGATGATGAAGGAGGTAATCTAAAACCAGGGCAAGATGACTTGTACTTCAAGGCTCTTAACTTCTTGAGATGTTACAATCCAACGCAACGAGGGAAGTTGAAGTAGTCTTTGGTGGTGACTTCAATGTCAAGATCTTCAACCTGATAAGTAACATCTAGGGATGTTCAATGTAGGCTTTTGGGCTCAATTTGACCATATAAGATATAAACAGAGTTTTATTTTATCTCTAATTCTATTTTAGTCCTAATAGTCTATATATATGTGGGTTAAGCTAAAATTAGCCTATTTTATAATATTTTTAAGAACATAAGTAAATAATATTGTTTTATAATTTAGATAAATATAGTAATTTTATTTTTAAAAGTTATAAAAATTATAATACAAGCTAACAATATTTTGTGGTTTTTGGTGGGTATAATATACCACTGGTATTGATGAAAAAACATGATAATAGGTACGGGTTTAAGATAGAGTGCGTTGTGAGAGTTTGTTTCCACAAATATGGCATTTTCTATTTAAAACCAAAAGTAAATTCAACAAAATCAATAGATAATTTGATTATTTATACATAAACAGAATCATCAAGGAGCCACATGTACTCTTGACAACAACCAACTTGTTGCCCAAGTTAAACAGAAGATCAACTTTGGACTACAAATGGCGATGGTGTTGGCACTCAAGAGGAGTAACAGGAAACCTCGCAGCATCATAGCAATAGTCATAGATCATATGGTTAGCTCGAACCCAAATAAGCTGATGATTCTGATGAAGGCTAAGCTCAGACACAGTCGGCTCATCCCACCAGAATCTCTGATCTTCTCCACTACACTTGCTTAGGTCAGTTGTTGTCGGAACCTCACAAGCATCAATCTTGAAATCTTTGTAAGAAGCAATGAAAGGAGCGTGAGTCCAATCAGTTTTCACAAGACCTCCTTGTGTAGCCCAATCATCTGCATTCCAAATGGAGCTGTACACTCCCATCGCTTGATCTTTAGCAAATGGGATGCCTTTATCTTCAAGGTTCTTGTGGACACGAATAGGAGTCTCATCCACCATAAACCTGTAATGAAAACAATTAAAGAATCATTAAAAAGATGGGCCCACAATCTCATCATTGAGCTTGAAGCGAGAGAAGAGACTTACACAACACTGCGTTTACTCCAGAGGATAGAGTAAGTGTGGAACTCAGTGGTGGGATCGAACCAAAGGTTGAGTCTTTGCTCTCTGTTTCCAACTCCGTTCACATAGACGTTTGTTTGGACTATGTAAGGCTCGCCGGTTGTGTTGCCTAGGAACTCGAAATCAAACTCGTTGTGGTTCGAACCTTCTGAAGACATCTGTAAGAAACAAACAAACATGGTAAGATTTCAAGATTTGAGTCTAAGAAACAGAGTAAAGATAAGTTTTTTTTTGTTAGTTCCGTACATAGAAAGCAGTGACGGTTCCTGCTGAATCACCTTCCACGAGCTTAATCTGAATAGAGACTTTACCGAATAAGTACTTGTTTCTCGACTCGAACCCAGCTCCTGAAACAATGTATCAAACATGAGCTTTTCAGAAACAGAGGAAACAGAACAGAGGATAACAAAACAGAGGATAACAAAACAGAGGAAACAGAGCAGAGGGAAGAAAGGGTTTGCTTTTGATTACGTACCAGAGAAATTGTCAAGCTTGAGTTTTGTGACTTCTCCGTCGTTGACACAATGATCCATAGCCCAGCTTGAACGGTAAAGATCCTCGAACTTAGCTCCTGGAGCTGCTTCACCACAAGAAATCACACACACCATAATCATCATACACATGAACAAACTCATACCCATCATTTTTGTTTTGTAACTACTTTTTTTTTTTTACTCTACAGTCTCACACACTAGACTGAGTGGAGGATACGAGTGAGAGAGGAGGACATTTATAATGGGGGAGAGAGGGGAGGGAGTGTGAGTGAGCTGGCATACAATGGAGAGAGATGCCACGTTGGATTCGACGTGTGATTTCAGGACAATAATAAGTAGACAAAAACACCCATCTTCGTAAAAGATTAGATCACTCAAAACAAGAGAAGAGAGTTTGGGAAATGAAGCCGTTGCTGTGAGGGCATCACTCCAGTGGGGCTCCACTTTGTACTACACTCAGGACAAGAATTTATGCTTCTCTGTCTACAAAAACCCTCTCTTTGATGAATAGAAAAACAGAGACTTTATTGGTTTTAGAGAGAGAGAGAGAGAGAGAGATAATAAGTGAATATAATTGATTCTGAGTGTAATAATGAAAGAAAGAAAAGAAAGAAAGAGTAGGACCATTTTTACAGCTAACATAATTTCATTGCATTGCGTTGGATTGGATCCAGCTGTGCATTTGGCTCTTTTGAAGTCATATTTAGATCTTTTTTCATGCATAAAAGAAAGGAATTGATTGGTATACAGTCTTTTATTTGCTCTCCCTCTCTCTCTCCTCACTTTATGGGAGAATTCAAATTTTTGTTTTTGTGTTGCAGACATGGATTAGATTATGGCAGGGTGTGATGTCACTTTATGAATAGAAAAGAAAAAAAATATCTTGCCTGGTTTGGTGGTTGTGTAAGACATTGTCAAGTTGGGTATAAATGTGTAAATGTGTAATGGTATTAACAACATTTATGTATGTATATGTGTGTGTGGTATATCCGGGGGACTAAGTTGTTTTTTTTTTATTTGTCGCCATTAGGACAATGAAAACAACGGAGTTTTTCGGACCCCATTGAAAATTGAAATGAAATTCACGGGCGATTCTTGAATCAAAACAAAACGAGAACTTATGGTGAATCCGAAGATGTTGTAAAATCACACCAAACGATTGGTTGAATTTTTGAAAAGATATTTATAAAAATCAAATCATCAGACTCAATGTTATCCCACTTATCACACCAAGTTTTGTTCTGTCGAGCAAGTGGAGTTACTTGACACGCGCGTGGGTGCACCGAGAGGCTTGGTTCTTTGAGCCAATGGCTCTTTAACTCAGACTCATGCCTTTTAACTGTGCAAGTAAGTTGGTAAAGTTTAACTTTTCTCGTCATCATTCATCATCATCACCGATGTCCGATGGTACTAATTAATATACTACATTTTCCTCTGTCAGTAAATCATGATGAGATGACGCAACAACCAAATGCCTCTTCATTACACGTTTCCTTTCTTAGAGCAGCCACAATGCAGGATTTTAACAAATCCTTAGCGCTTTTACTTAGGCAAATAACATAAAATAATAATAAAAAAATTTGGTAACCGAATGATTGATCCTTACCTAAAGGCAAATCCTTAGGGACGTGGCAAGACGTGAGTGGTCCGCTGGAGCTGTGTGGAAAAAAACATTCATTGTCTTTCTTCGTCACGAAAAAAAAACCCTCTCCAAAGCGAAAGATGATTCGGCGATTGTGAAATGATGAAGAGAAATCGAAGGTATTTAGCTCAATATTTTTGCATTTAGAGTTGATGCATGTTGATTTAGTCAGTTTTAGGGTTCTATCCTGGGGTTTAAATCGATTTAAGATTTCAAATCGAGTTGGAGATTTTTTCATGATGGGAGCGAGCGAGAAAGCGGTGCGACCGAGGAAGCGGTGCTGTTGAAGATGAGTACACTGATGGAGGAGGGTGTGATGTCTGTGAAGAACGCGGCCTGTGAGAGGCTGTTGGATCAGAGGGTTGAGGTGAAGATGAAATCCAAGAAGATCAACGACCACTTGAACAGGTTCCATGTTGCCATGCCTAAGCCTCGTGATAACGCAGAAAGAAGGAGGTCCTCGTCGCTACAAACGATGCCAAAATTCAGGTAAAAAACGAATTGATTTTTGCAAGCTTTAGTTCTTATGGTTTTTGCTATTACGTGTGATCAACTGTGTTATGGGATGGTTCGATTAGGTTCTGAGTTTACTTATAAAACAAAATAAAAGTTCTGAGTTTTAGTTTTGATTACCATTGTAGATTAGGTTTCAATCTTTTCAATCCTCTGTTCTGAATACGGAGCCAACAAGTTTTATTTCTTAATTGACCATTCAATTGATTCTCTTTCTGATTTAGGATGGATTGACCAGGCTTTGAGCTTGGAAGTGACCAACCTTCATTCTCTTCACAGCAAACAAACGCACAGAGTAACCAAGGCATTACGCTTCTTGTTTTCTTATAGCTGATTGATCATGTAGAGTAGATGATCAACCTACAAAGATCAGAGGTATCAGCAACATAATTGTATATACTTCTGTTAAGAGTCAGGATGAATTTCTAACAGTTTAAGAAGATTCATATGGCAATGTGACCTCTCTTACTTGAGCTGCCTTCCTACTTGTATTATTAATTTCAGAAAGTCAAAATTAAGGATTCCAATGGTGAATAACACCATTGGACTTAATATTTTTATTATGATCTTTACCTATTCAAAAAAATAAAAAACTATTATTCTATTGTTAAGGATTTCAATGGTGAGTAACACCATTGGACATGCTCTTACTCTTTAACCAGGGGCGGACTCACTGCATAAGGGATGTGCATGTGCCCCACCCTAATTTTTTTTCCATTATAACCAGTGCTAATTTTAATCAACTACACCTATACTGATCTTTGAGATATAAAAAAATAGCTTTGTGCCACATATACCAAAACTCATCTTGGATCCGCTTTTGTCTTTAACCGACTGTAACCCCTTCCAGGGCTTTAAACTCAAGCTTCACTGTTTGGTTTTTGGTTTGATTTCCTTTCAATTGTTTTGATTTTTTGTATACTTTTGTAGAAATATAAGGGTTCGGTACCATTTCAACTTTCTGATTTTCATTTTTACTATTAGACATAAGTAGAGATGGCATTTGGTACCACCCGCCCCGCTTTGGCCCGCCCCGCTGCGGTCTCTATCTCTGGCGGATCATTGCGGGTCAGCCCGCCGTGACCCGCGGTTCCCAAACCCTCGACCCAAACCCGCCCCGCTTATAACATATGACATTGCGGTCCGGCCCGCGGGTCCTCAAAAAGTTGTATGTTTGGTACCACCCGGCCTGCCGTTGCCCGCCCCGCCGTGAGGGAACTGGCAGTGGTCACTGACGGTGACTCACCGTATGGGCATGTCCTTGTCTCTTGCTACTTGTTGCAGAGCTACGTCTTTGTCATCCCATATAATATGTTATTTCATCTCTTAAAATTAATGATTGACTTACTAGTTTATGGGTTTCTTGTTTGTGAGAGTCTAAATAAAAAGACAAATTCGATTTCTATATTGATTTTATATAGATGATGCTTACGTAAAGGACCATGTTAAAAACTGAATTCTATGTCCCTTCATTCATCATCTAGTTCAACGAAAACAGAGGAATAGAGGATTTGAGGTATCAGAACATGCAGCTCATATTCAACAGTTAAGCTCATACGTGATAGTGAATCAGTGAGATATTGTTTGCAAAAGTACATGATCAAAAACACAAACAAACACTGCAAATTATTTTAAGTCTTAACCAAATTTAAATTAAACAAAACACCATCTCCAAACAATGAATCCCAAAGATAAATAAAAACCAAATCCAAACAATCATTCTAAATGTAGATAAAAACAAAACAACAAATCAAAATAAAAAATCAAGCTTCTTCTCCTTCACGTCCATCTTCATTTTTATCATTGACAATGGATTCAAATGATGGTAGCTTCTCTTCTTCACCATCAATTTCATCTTTAGAAAATATCAATAGTTGAAGTTAGTAAACATTAATAGTCACGTGACTCTAAATTATATGATAATGTAAATATTTTACCATGTGCATAAGATGCATATCCCTTTAGCCAGTTCCTAGTACATATCAAAGCTTGCACATTCTGAGGGAGTAAACGGCTCCTGTATTTATTAAGTACTCGCGATCCAATGCTAAAAGAAGACTCTGAAGCTACTGTTGTAATAGGAATACTGAGTAAGTCACAAGCCATTGCTGACAAATCGCCATACCTATGAGTATTATCTTTCCACCAACTGAGAATGTCCAAGCTCTTGAAATTATGAAATTCCAAAGGTGGTTCATCAAGATAAGCTTCTAGAGGTGTCTTTCCACTCACAACGCCGCTGACTTTGCGAAAAGCAAAGAAATCCTATGAAAGTGTAAAAAAAAATTAAAAACAATTTTTTAAAAGTAAAAAATCAAAAAAAAAATTGAGAAACACTCACATCGTAGTTCTCAAACATTCCCATTGACTCTTCAGCACAAACGTTTTGTGGAACCATCTCACGTGGCTCTGTAGAAGGCGAGTAAGTCTTGGATTTTTTGTCGTAAGACTCAAACAAAGTACTGAGCTTATCACGCAAGTTTCTCAACTTTGCATCTCGTGTACTCATGTCAAGCTTCCCTAAACAACAATCCACAATAGTAAGCTTAAAACGTGGATCAAAGACAACTGCCATTGCAAAAAGACAACTGACTTCTTCCCAATATTTATCAAACTTCTCCTTCATCGGTGGCACCATCTCTCTAACAATCTCATCTTCGCTTTCTTCATTAATTCGAAGCCAATCATGGATCAACCAAACCTGATAGAAATACAAGTTAGAAGTCGGGTAAGTAGAACCAGACATATAACTTGTAATCAGAGCGAAAGGTCGCAAAAAACGGCAGATATTCTCAGCTCTAGTCCATTCCTCAGCTGTGGGCGCCATTTTATAACCTCTTCTATCAAATGCCTCCAACTTAACAAATGCTTTACGGTACTTGACGGCTCTATCAAGCATATAGAAAGTCGAATTCCATCTTGTCTGCACATCCAGTATCAGACCCGCCTTTTCCTTTACACCAGCAGCAACCACACATTTTTCGAACAATTCTTCACGCGATTTCGATGCTGATACATACTTAATACTCTCTCTTACTTTGTGCACAGAACCTACAATAACCTTCAAACCATCTTGCACTATGAGGTTAAGTATGTGAGTTGCACATCTGACATGGAAAAACTCTCCGCCACACAACAAGTCATTGCTCAACATCAACTGCGATTTCACAATATCTTGCATCGAGTCATTGCTTGTAGCATTATCTAATGTGATAGAGAACACCTTTTTTTCTATTCCCCACTCTTTCAGTGATTCAAGGAGCTGCATCGCGACATTCATACCTGTATGTGGTGGTGACAAAGCACAAAAGGTCAAGATCTTGCTGTTCAACTTCCAGTTTCGATCAATGTAGTGAGCCGTCACACACATATAGCCCTCATGTGTTAGCGCTGTCCACAAATCAGACGTCAAGGAAACTCTTCCAGGAAGACCCGCCAGTTCTCTCTTCAGTGTATCTCTCTCGCTTTCATACAACCGGAACACATCTTTTTTCGCCGTGTTTCGAGAAATGGTTTTGACATCAGCATTCAAATATCTCCAAGTGTCTCTCACTTTTTCGTACTCCACATACGAATATGGGAGATCATGCTGGACTATTGTCTTAGCTACCAGCTGCCTAAACACAAGATGGTCGTATTTGCGAGGCTGTAATCTGCCTTCAGCATTGACATTCATCTTCCCATTCAACCTTGTATACATTTTGCAAACGTCACGATGTCTTTTCAACGACGTAGTTCCATGCCCGTGAGAGCTCCAAGCATACTCATTCTTGCAATGATTGCACTTAGCTTTCTCCTGCCCATTGGGCTTTCGAATCACACAAAAATCCACCCAAACATCAGACATTTGCCTACTCTTCCTATCATCATCCTCATCGTCCTCGGCAGAAACAGCATCCACGTTAATCTCTTCTTCATCTCTTTTCTTCTTCTTTTGTGGCTGCATCGAGTCTGCCTCGGAAACCTTTTTTCCCCCACTTTTTGGAGGCCGCTTGGAACACCTCCTCCCTCCACGTATTACAGCAGAAACCGGTTTTGGTTTCCCTTGACTCGCCTTTGAAGTGGATCCGGATATGTTTGAAAGACTCCCTGATCCAAAAGCAAATTGTTTGCTAGGCTGAGTGTGTTTGATTGGAGGAGGAGTCTCCTCAACATCACTATCAACCTCATCAATGTCATCATCGAGTACCTCAATCAGTCGTCTTCTTTGTTGCTTCTTTCCATCAGAACAACCCATCTCAGTTTCATGACTCTCATCAGCAGCATCAAGGACTCCTAACAGGCGTTGAGTTTCAAAGTCACAGGTTTCCAAGTACTTGAATTTAGGATCCATCTCCTTTGTAGCCGCTCTCAAGTTTCTCTCTTGGTATTTTTGTTTTCCTCACAAGTCACAATAAGTCGTGGGGGACTTGTTTCCGTGAGGCGTGAGTTTAGGTTTGTTTTGTTAGGGTTTTTTTAGTTTACTCAGTATTTTTCTTTTTATTTTAAAATTTTGATATTTGTAAATTTTAATAAAAGGAGGACAAAACAGAATAAAAAACAGAATAAGTTGTGAGAATAAAAGGACGACAAAACAAAATTTTGATATTTGTCATCTTTCGTCAGAGACCTAAACAGAAGACATTATTATGCTCATAAGCAGCTTAGGTTTTCAAATACAAACAGAACAAAGAAGAAGAAGAAGAAAGAAAGAAAGAACAAATACTTATCTCTTTTGGTCATCTCTTTGTCTGAATTTTCATGAGTAATCTGTATATATAAACAAAAATACTACAACGAAGTTATTTGTACTACTAACTAAGCAATTCATTAGCTTGTTAAGCTTCAGTTAATTTAAAGAAGCAGTCAGTATATTTAAATCTTATAAATTACATATGGTAGAAGAAACAGCAAAAGTCAATAACTAAATCCGTGTGTGTCAAGCTATCAAAGTTCTTAGCACTTTAGAGTTAGTCAATAAAAAACAAAGCAGCCTTGGGATTTTTTATGTCTGTAGGCAGAAGAAACTCCTCAAAAAATTCCGGATGATACCGAAGAGAACGTTCATATAATATGTCCTGAGCTTTGGGGTTCTGAGATTGAACATTGAGTGCAGTTTCAGGGTATGTCTTAAAAATCCAGTTTGCTAAACTCACCTGCCACGACTCAACAACGAAGCCGTTGACATTTGTCTTACTTTGTGCTTGCAGTTCTTGGTTCCTCATGTCATTATGTCTTTGTTGGTTCCTGATCATATCGTTATGTTGGTTCAGCAATAGTGTTGCAATTGTCTGAAGCACAAAAATGAAAAAAAGAATTGCGGGTTACCCGCTGACCCGCGTAAGCCCAACCCGCATAAGCCCAAACCCGAAATTAACCAGCCCGCAAGACCCGCATTTTTCCGGGCCTAAGTTCTTTGAGCCCAAACCCGCCCCGAATGGGCTTTTTACGGGCTAGCCCGCGGGCTGCGGTCCAAATTGCCATCCCTAGACATAAGGACCGTTTATATTTATAAAGTTCAAATTTATTTCGGTTTGGTTTGTGGTTCGATTCAGATAACTATGTTAGGAATCAGCTAATAAACCGATATAATTTTAGTTCTATTTTTTTATCCAAAAAAACTTTAGTTCTATTTTGGCTCTGGTTTTTTAAGATAATTTGGATAAAAACAGGTTTTAAATTAAATATCAGGTAATTTGGATAAAGTTAGATATTTTGGATAATACTATTCATATAATTTAGTTCATTTGGGTAATTCATATAATTTTAAATATTTTAGATACAAAATATTTGAGTAATTCAAAAATTTCAAGTAGTTCTATTTATAAATAAAAAATTTAGAATATTTGATAATTTTTAAACTAAATATAATTAATATTTTAATTATATAATTATATTTAAGATATTTAGATATATTTTTAGTTATCATTTCAGTTCTTGTTTAGTTTGAGTTTTCTTTTTTAGTTTCACAAATATAGAAACTACTCAAATATATGTGAATATCGGTTAGATTTCAAATTTATAAATTTAGTTTTCTTGATTTGGTTCCAATTCAGTTTTTGATTTTTGTTTATGTGTTTTTGGCATACCTAAGAATATTTTCATTGTTTATTATTCAACATAGCTAATTAATAAAGAACCTTATTTAATAAATATAATATTTATGTTTTATTTTAGTTAAATTAATAATTAAACTGAACCGATAATAAAGTTACATGAGTCAAAAGAGTATATATCTCATTCTGTTAGATTCGGATTATAATATGGACTTCCAACTTAAAACCAATTGGTAATTAGTGAAGTGGCCATAACCCTTTATATATTACTTAATGTCCTATATAGTTTCCGACGTGGAATGTAATATTCCTAATACCCCTCCTCGAGATGATGGTTCTTATCGGCCAGAATTTCGGAAGTTTAAGACAATTATACTCGGTCGAGCGAGTTAATTACGACCTATAAACCCGGTCGAGAAGGGTTAACTACGACCTATAAACCCGGTCGGGTAGGGTTAATATTAATTAGGAGCTTAGGATATTTTAGGATCTGGACTCTGATACCATGTTAGATTCGGGTTTATTATGGACTTCCAACTTAAAATCAATTGGTAATTAGTGGAGTGGTCTTAACCCTTTATATATTATTTAATGTCCTTTATAATTCCCGATGTGGAATGTAATATCCCTAATACATTCTGTTTTGAGATCATAACACTTTCTTTATTTTTACATTCTTTCATTTTTTTATATTTTTATTATTTCCTCCATTTCAATATGTAAGATGTTTTAGATGAATTTTTTAAATATAAATTAAATTAAACAAGCCAATTATAAAATAAACCACGATATATAATTGGTTGTATAGTTTTTAATAAAATAAAAAACTATATAAATCATTAAAAACATCTTATATTTTGAAACATCAGAAATTCTTTTAAACATCTTATAATTAGAAATGGAGGAAATCATATTTTTGGTCAAAGACTCGCGTACAAAATCTTACAAATAAAAATCTCTAATGCCTGTTTTTTAGCCGATTGCTCTTAATGTCAGACTCATGTATTTTACTGTGTCAGTAAATTTTTTAAGTTTTAATAATTTTACCAACACCATCGATGTATTGTACCACTCCATCATGATAATCATGACCATCCTTCATCAGTAACCCATGATGAGATGACGCCAAATTACAAAAAGAGTAAAGGGGCCATTTCATTACATGTCTATTTTCTCATTCTTCATTAGCCTCTTACTCTTTTAAGGCTTTTAACCCAAAATTAACAAAGAGCCTAATGAGCATAATAACCACAATTTAACAACATCCACTCTTTTGGATTTATACAAGCATCTTAAAGCGCCTCCATTCCTCCTGGTTTCTTCATCCACAAAGAGAAAAATCATTAGTATTCAACTAGAATGAACCAAGATTTACTTTCTTGATTTTGATTACATGTTAAGAAACTTTGCATGGCCATATCCACGGCGATATACCCTTTTTAGAAAAGAATACTCATTTTGTTATACAAAAACTAACATCTTAATGAAACAAATAAAAATCTCAAACTATTATGGCTAGGCCTGGGCGTTCGGTGTACCATTCGGGTTTGGATCGGGTGAAACGAATTTTCGGTTTATCGGTTGTGACAATTGAAACACCATTCGGTATATTTGAATTTTCGGTACGGTATCGGTTCGGAACTCTTCGGTGTCGGGTCGGTCCGGAGGAGGATTTCAAAATCCATCTATATCCAAAGTATAAATGGATCCGGTTCGGATCCGGTTTATTGTAACCAAAGTAACCACGAAGTGAAAAAAAACCGAAAATACTTCAATATAACTTAAACATCCGAATTCGAAAACAATAAAAAAGAAACTGTGTTCTGAAACACACACAAATAACAACCAAATTTAAACATGAAGTTTTGAACACACCATAACATAAAAACCAAAATGAAAAGAAATGCATAACAAAGTACTAAAAACCAAGAGCAACTCGTGCAAATTCTCTGAAGGACTCTTACTCCAAGACTGGTGCATCTTCATTCTCTGCAAATGAAAGTATCAAACAATGTTTAAACTTTGAACTTTAAAAATGAATGATAATATTATAAATAAAAGATATATATAAGTAAGAACACAGATTGTTACCTCTTTCAAGTTTGTCATCTTCCTCAAGTTCAACAAGAACTTGTGCATTTGTAGGCAGTCGTGTCTCTATCTCAAGATCTTGTTTCAACCACTGCTCAGAACACATCAAGACCTCAACCATATAATGAGTTAGGCAGCTCCTATGTGGTTCGAGAATCCTCCCACTAGTGCTAAAAGCACTCTCTGAAGCAACTGATGATACTTGCATCGCTAGAACATCCCTAGCAATCTCAGACAACACTGGAAATCTTCTTGAGTTCGTCCTCCACCATGACAGAACATCAAACTCCATACCGATCATCAACTCTGGATTTTCCACACTTTCTCTAAGGTAAGTCTCCAATTCATCTCTTTTCTCTCTAACCCCAATCTCGTTCAGCTTCTGCTTGTATCTCACATCAATCCTCTTATAACCAGCACAATCATCCACTAGCTCCATGTTGATAGGCTGCTCCCGAGAAGACTGAGACTTGTTGCTAGGCTGAGATGATTGGTCATCCGGATCAAAACCATTTTCATGTCTCGCACTGTACTCTTTGAACAGACTTCTCAAGACACTTATCAGCGACTCATACACCTCCTTGTACTCGAGAGTGTCAAGCCCATACAAGTCCTCGAAACACATCTTCACAAGCTCCAACTTCTTGGTGGGATCAAAGACAGTGGCAACCATCAACATCTTGTTCATATTCTTGAGCCCATCCCAATACTTGTCAAACTTCTCATTTCTGTTGCCTTGGAGCTCAACTCAGGATCATAGTTCTCGATGAGTGCCATCAGATTTGTTGCAATGGTTACTACCTCGCCATAACACTTATGCGCATTGAGAGAAGTTGAAGCTGAGACCACCACTGTTGAGTTGTAAAATATGAGAAGAAACCGACACAACTTCTCAATTGCATCCCAATCCTTATGCTAAGGAGGACCAACCCTTGCAGAGCCATTCTCGAACTCACTGAAATAGTCGTTGTACAACCTGTCTTCTGCCTCCATCTTGTCGAATGCCACCTTGAATTTCAGAGCTGTTGACAACATCAAATACGTTGAATTCCACCTTGTCTTGACATCCAAAGGCAAGCTTCCCCTTGTGATCTTACCTGAGTCGACCTTTAGCTCAAAAGACCTCAACCTATTTGTATGTGATCTAACATACGAGATACCGTTACGGATAGCAGCCACATTCTGGTCAACTTCTGCCATGCCGTCTCTCACAATCAAGTTTATGATATGAGCACTACACCTCATGTGCAAGAATTCACCATCTAAGACAAAAGCCTGATCAGACATTAATGCAAATGCAGTATGAAACTTCCTCAATGCTGAGCTATTCGCAGTAGCATTATCGACGGTTATGCAAAAGACCTTACGAATTCCCCATTCAGCCAAGCATTCTAGCAAAACAGTTGCTATAGTCTGACCTTTGTGATCGGTGATGTGTTTGAATCCTATGATCAGTTTCTTCAAGCGCCACAAAGGATCAATATAATGAACCATGATGACCATGTAACTAGCACCTACAAAGAAAAATTAAACAATGTGATTAAGTTGTACTTGTTAATCAAGAAAACAATATAAAGAATCAATCAACATAATTAAAATGAAACAATATGGTAAGTAGTACGATTAATCAAGAAAACATATAAAGAATCAATCAAGTTGTACCTGTTGTTTGGGAAACCCAAATATCTGTAGTGATAGACACACGTTGCTTATTGCACAAGAACCATCTCTTCAATGCCGCTTTCTTCTCCACATACATCTTTACGATGTCTTTAGTTAAAGTCCTTCTTGAATGAAGACTGTGCCCTACCATTGCCTACAAACATATAAGATAAACATAAATCTTAAGACAATAGTCACAATAGTAAAAAATAACAAACGCTAAAGGCAAACACTTAAGGAAATCATACCTTCTTGCAGAAATGCTTCCATGCCACACTATCAACGAACGCTAAAGGCAACTGTCCCAATAGAACCATCTCATTCATTGCTTCTCTAAACATAGCTTCAGTAAGCTTACACGTCTTGAGCTTCCCATCCTCAGCGATACCTTTTTGCTTCTCTTTCTTGCTAGCTAACCACGCTTGATGGTTTTTGCAAATTTCAAGATGCTTCCTCAGGTTTGTGGTCCCTGATGTGGTGAGACACGAGTATTCCTTCTGGCAATAGTTGCATAAACACCTGTCTCTGTCCTCCTTAGTCCTTGTATAATGATCCCACACATCTGATCTTGTTGGGAGGAGCCGCTTCACTTTAGATGATGGAGTAGTCGCTTTAGATGGTTCAGAACTCCCTTCACATTCTTTCCTTTTGTCTCTGTTGTCAACCGGAGTTTGAAGGTCACTCTCATCTTTGTTACGGTTTTCACGATCAAGAGTTGATGACGAGTCCATCTGCTTCAACAAAATCAATAAGAACAAGTCAACACCAATTTCGATTTCAAATACAAACCGTAAGCAATTATATACAAAAAGCTAACAATTTAAGTAAACTAACAATTCAAATACAACATGTAAGCAATTCTATACAAAAAAACTAACAATTTAAGATTTAACTTGTTAAAAAAAAATTATCGAATTGAAATCAATCGGATTCGGAACAAGAAAAAGACAGAGAGAAGAGAGAAGATGAACCTGTGATTGATTGCTGGAAATGCTTGAAGGAGACGAATGGAGAGAACATCGATTATTTATAGTGAAATTAGTGACCATTTTTCTTTGATTACTTGGCTTGAATCGAGGAGCTTTTGTGGGAACTAGGGTTCTTACGCCGAAGAGAAGAGGAAAAGACAATATGTAATCAAAGAAAGCCACGATTTAACCGAGGAGACATATGTATATGTGCTTTCATTAAAGTCGGTTACGTCCGGTTTTTGATTCGGATAACGGTATAAAACCGAACCGACCCGACCTCCGAATGCTTGAAATTACAAAACCCAATCGGTATTTTTCTCACATCCATTACCGATCCGACACCGGTAATTTGGTTCGGTAAGAGGTATGGTTTTCGGTTTATGGTAATTACGCCCAGGCCTAATTATGGCTGTGATTGGTTAGTGCCAACAAAAAGTAGAGTAAAAGGGATATGGGCCCATTAAACTAGAGTAAACTTTTTCGTTGCTTTTATGGAGTGAAAATATTATCACTGGAAAAAACAAAACATGTGATAACAAAAAAATGTTTACTCCAAATGTGGTGGGTCCAGAGTAAAATGTTTTACTCCAAATCGATAACAAATATGTGAGACAAGAGGTTCCAATAGAGATTTTTATAAACATAACAAATATCTAATCTTACTAAGTTGAATTCAAAATATCTCCACCTTGGCAACTGTTGCCATGCCTTGTGTTGCTCGTTGAATGGCGTGTCTTTACGCTTCTCTATTATGGATACATATAAGCTGGTATAACTGCTCTTGCACATTCTGCACAAATCGCCTCAGCATTCAAATTAGCCAACTAGGAAGTTTCTAATTATTAAAATGTCATAAGCTTTGCTGTTGTCTCAAAAGACAGAAGCATCTCCTAACCATAGTCATTCAGATCATCAAAAAATATCCCTCCAAGCTTTGTTGGTATCTCAAACCGTTTAAGTTATTTTTTCCTAGAGTTTTTAAACCATCTGGGAAAAGAACTTATCACTGTTATCAACTTAACCAGACCTTGAGACTATGAAACGATCCCTACCCATGAGTCTAATAACTAAATTCCTTAGTTCCAGTCTTCCAGAGCATGCAAGATCTCACAAAACAAAGGGTACTAAATTAACTGCAGACCTTTGATGTAAAAGTAATAGCGCCATGTATTGAACCGAAGGTGGAAGGAAGGGTTGAATTTCTCAGAGGCTAGCTTGTGAACCAACAGAAAGATATGAGAAACTCCATAATCACAAAGTTAATCATACACAAAACTCGGTTAAGTTATTTCCACATTGCCATTACCAGAAGACGCCTCATTTATCTATTAACTCTACAGAAACCAAAACGCTGATCCTGTTCCTTATAATACAAGTAACCATTAAAACATGGAATCTCTTTATTACTTGGAGAGTAAGCGAGTCAGAGAAGAGTATCAAAAGACAGGAGAAGTACAAGTGAAGTGTTGACAAACAAGAGCCGCTACTTTCTCAGAGTTTTTCTTTCTCTTCGCCATCTCAGCTACATTTACTATTATTAGTATTATACTCTTCCCAAACTTTATCTCATCACAACTTGAAGGATTTATTTGAATCACGAGCTCAGCAAAAGCACCCCAAAATATCACAAATTTATTGTCCGTTGATCTGAAAACCGGAACCAGTTTAAGCTTCTTACCGTTTTATTAAGAGCATAGTCTGACTGTGCTGCGAAAAGCATGTTGTTGAGCTCTAGAGAAGACTTATAACCAAGCAGTACAACACATCAAGAGCACAACCACAGCCATCACTCTTAATTTCAACTCGAAGACTGCCTGTGAAACCAACAACAGCAAAGAGACACAATAATCTTTAGTTAAAGAGTTTCAGTGCATAACAAACAACGAATAGCAAATGGAGTTAGATTTTTGTTTTTTCAATAGCAGAAACAGAGTTTCCTGATTGCGTGTGCACCATCATGATCTTTTCCTTGAGCATTGAACTAGGCTCCTCCTTGATCGAGAGAGAGAACTCATAGCCATAATCAAATGCACCGAGAGAAATTAAGCTAGCAAGGATTTCACTTATTTGGGTCTCTTGAAGTTCAATGGCCCATTTAAGTTTAATAGCCCATCTAGGATTTCACTTACCAGGAAAAAATGAAAAATAAAAAATGAGAAAAGATAGCTGCTTTTTGAGCTAAGAACCGATTAATGAATCTACAATCTAAACCAATTATGACTTAAAAGCCCCTTAATTGAAAACGAGATAGATACGCGATGCTGCGAGAAGCAAAGCGGTGGTGGATTTGAGGAAGAGAACACGTTAAGACTATTCATCAGTATCGATGATTACTAACAAAACGACAGCGTTTAGTAGTTTGGTCAGATTGGATATCTTTCATTTGTTATATATCTTCAAAATGTGGCACGTCTAGATAAGACAAGAAGAGGGACATTGGATCCCGACAGTAATATGAAATGGTGGATATTGGAATCTGACTTTTTAGCACCTAAGAATAATAATCAGGCAAGAGGTGTTAAATAAAAATGATTTTCCCTCATTTTCAATATAGAAAACAATGTTCATGGAAGTTTTTGATGTTTCAAAATATATATGTTTTCATATTTTAATTTAACTTTTTACTTTATTAAATTGTGTAATCAATAATAATATATTTTATAATTGGTTAAAAAATTAATTTATATTTTAATCAAACTTTTTAAACAAAAAATTAAACTTCTTAATAACTGTAGACTTATTTAGGTGGAATATATATAAAAAGAAAGTAACTAGGTAGATGGTATAAATTCAAAAGTATTTGCACAGATGTGCATGAGGGGTATGTGAAATTACTGAAACAACCACGAGACTCGGTTGGCGCTAGGCTAGTTGGTGCAACTAGGTGCGTCTACTATTTTGAAATATTTGTCTAACGCATTGTGTCAGAGTATCGAGTAATTAGCAGTTTTTGACATTTTTGGATTCTTAGTTTTTCAGTGGATCACAATTAAACCCATCAAAAGATTAGAGGACTTTTAGATTTTAAGACGATCATAATTGAGCGATTTTTTTTTTGAATTCTTAGATTTTAACATACGTCATTTATTTGCTTGTCTTGCGTTTGTGATACAAAATTTCAAACAACCAGCTCCACGATAAAATACACTTCAGTTAATACGAGTGGGTTGCATATATGTATTAATACGAGTTTTGACAGACACTAAACATTGGGATACAATTATGCATGATTCGATTGATTACTGAAACCAACAGAACTAGTTCTTCATTATAGAAAATGCAGAAGCAGCTAGGAATCCACCCCATGAGAGAAGAACTTGACGGAGCATCTTCTCGTGCTCAAGTATGGGAGTTGTCTGATTCTGCACCACAGGATAAGATACTTAGTTGTTTGTTCCAGACTCATGACGCATGCTTGTCTTCTGTCCACCACGTACAAGTTAGTTAGTGACCTAACATGAGAACTTATCACATTTAATGCAACACCAACAAAATTGCACTGGCTAATATATCTATTGGACAGGGAATGCAGAACATCTAGCATGAATCTTGATAAAATATAGGAACACTAGATATGGTTTAAAACCGGATTTTACTGAAAGGTGAAACTGGATATGAATTTTTAAAAACAGGATATGGAGTTCTAAAACTGGATATGGAATTTTAATAACTGGATATTTTCACATATCATGTAACTTTTTTTTTATCAAAATCCGTGTAACCAATTACATTTTTTGTATTTACATTTATAATAAAAGAAATTATATTTTAGTTATATTTTAGTGTTATATTTAAGAAAAAAAATAAAATGTTTAATATCTGTGGTAAAAGAAAACATCAACTAATATAAAACGGAGTAATAGTTAACAAATTTGAAATCATGTGTGCGGCGATGACTTACACTAGGAATCCTAGTAAGTAAACTATAATAAACCAATCTGAAATCATGTGTGCGATCTGTAATTCCATAAATGATTAGACCATATGCACACAGACTACATGTAATGAGTGGTTCGGTGGTATAATCATGATTAAGACTACTAACTAAATTAGTGACCTACACAGACTCTGCATAGCCGGCGTCCTCACATGGGCAACTTTATTAAAAGTCTCACATGGACACTGTCTCCTGTCTTGTCACACTAGGCTTTGTCCCTCCACCACTTCCCCAGTTTATATATACCAAAACCTCAAACCCTTTCGACTCAGATCACACTCACTTTAAACCAAAAAATCTCAAACCTCTCTGATGGATCTCCGGTTACCATCTAAGGTTCTTGAGCACATCTTCTCCTTCGTTGACTCCAACGAGGATCGAAACTCTGTTTCTTTGGTCTGCAAGTCATGGTTCGAGACCGAGCGGCTAACTAGAAAAAGGGTCTTCGTCAGAAACTGTTACGCGGTCACTCCCGCGGCGGTTGCACGGCGGTTCCCGGGGATGAGGTCTCTGACTCTTAAAGGGAAGCCTCACTTCGCCGACTACAACTTGGTTCCTGACGGTTGGGGTGGTTACGCTTGGCCGTGGATTGAGGCTATGGCGGAGAAGAGCCCGTCTCTTGAAGAGTTGAGGTTGAAGAGGATGGTTGTGACTGATGAATGCTTGGAGAAGATCGCTGCTTCTTTCAAGGACTTTAAGGTTCTTGTGTTGACTTCTTGTGAAGGTTTCTCTACTGATGGTCTTGCAGCCATTGCAGTAGCTTGCAGGTTCGGTTCAAAACACACAAATAACCTCTCTTCTTTATTTTGGATAATTCAGATTATTTAATAAAAATATTTAGATATTTTAGAATAATTTTGCTTAATTCCGGTATATTTTAATATTTTTTAAATATTTTAAGTATTTTTAATATTTTTAATAAAAAATTTAAATATATATATATATATATATATTTGGTTTTTCAGTTCAATTATTTTAGATATATAAATATAGGAACGGCTTGAACATTTGATGATTCGTCCAATTTCAATTCGGGTTTTTACAAGTTTCATAACTAACAACTTTTGGTTTCTTCTTGTCTGAATTTAAAAAAAAAACAGGAACCTGACAGAGCTGGAACTGCGAGAGTGCATAGTTGAAGATCTTGGAGGAGACTGGCTTAGCTACTTCCCAGAGACTTTGACTTCTCTAGTCTCTCTTGACTTCTCTTGTTTAGACTCAGAGGTTAAACTCTCAGACTTGGAGCGTCTGGTGAGCAGGTCTCCAAACCTCAAGTCTCTCAAGCTGAATCGTGCTGTGAGTCTAGACGCTCTCGGGAGCTTGCTTCGTCTAGCTCCACAGCTGGTTGAGCTTGGCACAGGTTCTTTCTCAGATAAGCTGGATCAAGAAGCGGTTTCAAAGTTAGCACAAGTTTTTACAGAGTTGAAGGAGCTGAAGAGTTTGTCTGGTCTTTGGGATGTCCTCCCTGAGTATATTCCACTTCTCTACTCTGTTTGTCCTGGTCTTACCTCGTTGAACTTGAGCTATGCTACTGTGCAAATGCCTGATCTTGTCGAGCTTCTTAGTCGATGTTCCAACTTGCAGAAGCTATGGGTGAGTATCAATGTATCATGCATTCCTGCAATTCATTATTTTTTCTTGGAATTTCTAAATCATATTTTTAAATTATTTGATTATTTTATAGTTAAATAGAGTTAAAATAGATAAATATATAAATTATAATACATAAATTCGGGTATTTATTCGGTTTTCGGTTCTGTTTTTTTTGGTTCTAGAGATATAAGATCCATTCGGAATGGTTTTCAGTTTGGTTCGGATATTTGGTTTTTGGTTCTGTTTTTTTTTTGTTCTAGAGATATAAGATCTGGAATGGTTTTCCGTTTGGTTCTTCGGTTCCGGATAAACATGCCATGCCTATTTACTATGTTGGTTTTTTACTACTAAATGAGACGTTTTCTCACAGGTAATGGACCTGATAGAGGACAAAGGTCTCGAAGCTGTTGCCTCGTCTTGTAAGGAGCTGCGAGAACTAAGGGTGTTTCCATCTGGAGCTGATGTCGATGAAACAAATGTAGCTATGACTGAACAAGGTCTGGTCTCTGTGTCTGAAGCCTGTCCAAATCTTGAATCTGTTCTCTACTTTTGCGCCCAGTTTACAAACGCAGCTTTGGCTACCATAGCAAAAACCCGTCCAAATCTCAAATGCTTTCGCCTCTGTGTGATAGAGCCATTTGCTCCTGATCACAAAACACATCAGCCACTTGACGAAGGATTCAAAGCGATAGTTGAGAGCTGCAAAGACCTTCAACGTCTCTCTGTCTCTGGTCTCCTCACTGACAAGGCCTTTGAATACATTGGTACACATGGCAAGAAGCTTAGGATGCTATCAATAGCGTTTGCTGGAGACAGTGACTTGATGCTACATCATTTGCTGTCTGGATGTGAGAGTTTAAACAAGCTAGAGATAAGGGATTGCCCTTTTGGAGACACTGCTCTGCTTGAAAACGCTGCGAAGCTAGAAACCATGCGGTCCCTTTGGATGTCGTCTTGCGGTGTTAGTTTCGGTGCTTGCAAGCTCATGAGTGAGAAAATGCCAAAGCTAAATGTTGAAGTCATTGATGAACATACTCCAGAGACAAGACCTGACAGCTCAGCAGTTGAGAAGATATACATTTACAGAACACTCGCGGGACCGAGACTGGACATGCCTGAGTTTGTGTGGACAATACACAAGAATCCAGAGATTGGAGTTTCACATCTAGCCATAGAGTAAACTCGATGTTTCAAGAGTTTCACCTCTATTTATCATTAATGTTTGTTGTCTCAACTAAAATGTTGGTATCATCAGCAATATAAGCATTTCAATAGCTTTGTAATATGTTAAGCAAATCTTGTGTCTTTGTATTAAGTTTGGAATAAAAATTTCTCACTTAATAAGATTTACTAGGTAATATGCCCGGAATGAGATATTTTACCAAATATAATTGTTTACATTATATTGAGATGGAGAAATTTATACTATGTAAATATTTACATTACATTATGTATTTATATATATTTTAATAATATAAAAATCTTAACAAAATGAATAATAAGGATGAATCGTTAGTTTTTAAGACCGTCTCCAGTATACTTTTTTATTTTTGTCTCTACAGAGAAATTCTATAATATAGATGAGTTCTTCTCTATTTTTTTTAATTTTTTTCTCTAAAAATGAATATTCTTATAAGATTCTTTTTATTTTAAAATTAACAGATTTTACTTATGAATATTATAAATTGATCCATTCATTGTACTTTTGTTTTTTTTCATTAAAATTCAGTATTATTTAAACTAAACAATTTACTCCAGAAAGACACAATGCAATACAAAATAAATTAAAATAAAATAGACATTATCTAACCATCAATATTATTATATTTGACTATAAATGACTAATTATGCATTCCAAATGAGAAATGAAAATTTTATCAAAATTGTTGGGAGTATTTTAAATAATTAATATTTAGGTTGTGTTACAAAAATATTTAGGTTGAACTTAAATATGTAATCAATATGAAAAATCTATGTGGAACTTTTAATAATAAAATGTTTATTTTAATTTTGGCTAGATATAAAACTTTAAATACCATTTGTTAAGTAAAATTTTCTTCTATAATAGAAAACTATTATTATTATGTAAACAAAAAACTGTATTGTTATATGTAAAGAGAAATTAGATTTCTACATAGACATATGTTTTAGTTATAATTAAAAAAAAATAAGGAATATTTTATAAATAAAAAGTATGTCTGTATTATAAAGGAATGTTATTTTTACCTCTATCACCTATATTTCATGATATACTCTCGGGTAGGATTCAGACTCGAATAGGGAACTGCAGATCCAAAAGAATCTAATATATAATTTACCATTGACCGAGACCCAAATATCACATGTATTTCATGAGTCGATTTTGGTTTTGTTTTCCAGGTCTGGTAAATGTCCATGCCTAGAATGTTATATAAGAGAGTATATACAAAATCTTAAATAAACTAATTGATAAATTATACTTTGACAAAGTGATTCACAATATTTTTGTTTCAGTCCAAAGGACTACAAAGAGAGTTAGTTTGATCAAGACATACAACTCTTGAGCCAAGTTATTACAAAGACAACAACTCAACCAAACTACATATCCAAAAATTATAGATGGATATTTCTTTCTATTCCTTCACACTGCACATGTTTTGTTATTATATAATCTTGTTGTTGATTTGTTAGTCGATAGAACTGTGTGTTCGGAACTTTAAAAGTCTTAAATTTATCGTTGGATTAGTTTTTATTCTTTATATGATTTTCTTAAGATGATGAGTTGTTATATTTTTAGTGCTCATGTTTTCTTAATCGATATGTGTTCTTGTTTAGTAATAGAGTTTATATAGTTTAATAATTCTTTTTTAAAATATCACTAGATTCTGATCCATCCTCTAAAAGAGCAGATATATATTTTGTTTTACATTTTTGAGAAATTTAATCTTTATATTTGTGTTATTTTTTAATCATATTTGTGTCTAATATTAATTTAATTTAATTTAGTTTTTAGTAACTATATTAAATATGTCAAATTGCATAACTATATACTTGTGACATATGCATATCAAAAATAATTTTTAAACTTTATTCCTAAAGTTTGCAACATATTATATTTTCTTAATAGTTACTTAAAATAAGTCATACCTAAAAAACCCGACTCGGTATCAACTCGAAAAAACAAAATCTCATATTCTATTAGTCTTGGCTATATATTCGAGCGATTCTTAAAGTGTCATATCCGGAAACTAACATCAAATCCAACCCGCACTGAAAATCAAAGAATTTTTTTTTTTTTAATGTTTGATAAAAATCATTTTAATATATTCGGTTATATATATATATATGAGTTAATGTGTTTCTCACTAACTTTAAGTAAAATCACATTTAATAAATATTTTTTATCGAATAACCAATTTAAATCCCATTAAACTAAAACATGCCATCCTCACCGTTTAGAATAACTATTAAGCATAAGAACATTATGCATGCATGAGTAGTGAGGTCCCATATTGATTATCATGCATAAGATCTTTTCACTCGTCTCTTCATAAGTATATATTTTTATAAATAATACTTCCATAATAATATCAAATAGTTTTAGTAATCCTAAATTTACTTCCCAAAATATACTTTGTAGATCATAAATTTAAATTTATTATATTTACCATATAATTAGGAACCAAATAGTAGGGGTGGACGGTGTGGAAATCCGGAATTTTAAAGATATGCGTGATCCGATCCCCACGTACAAGTAATTGATTTTTCTATTCGATTCAATCTGTGATCTTCTAGATATTCAGTGTTACGGATATCCAGAAAATAGTATATTTTACTGGATATTGATTCGATCCATCGATCCGGTAAAAAATAATTTTAATTATTTTTTGAAAATATTAAATGAAAAGGAAAAAAAAAAATATAAAATAATAATATTTCATTACAAATTATTAAAAACAACATACTTTTAAAAATTTAATGATCAAATAATTAGTTTAATGGATAAAATAACTAATAATATATAGAGATATAAATTATAAAATTATATATAATTTTATATATACATGTATATGTATATGTACATTATGGATCAGAACGAATATCCGTTTATTTTTAAATAAGTATTTGTGATTTATTCCTTATTTGACGGATATTAAATTTTATTATTTTATTGAATTCGTAAATTTACGGATATCCGGATTTTTCAGATCGAATTGAAACGAATAAAATGTTGAATCAAATTTTACGGATATTTTCCCACCTCTACCAAATAGGAGTTCAATAATTATTTTTTGTTGCCATAAACGTAACCCGTAAAATAGAAGTTTAATTGGGTATGGAAGGTGGTTACGTTTTTTAATAGGAATATGGTTTTGTTTGTTTTAAAGATACAGTTATATATTATGTTATGTAGTTAATATTTTAGATTCAGTAATATTTTTAAGTTTAACATAACCTTTTTAACCGGTTATGACCCAGTTTTAATAGAATTGACATAACAATAAATAAATTTGATTTCTGATAATTTAGATTTTAATGAAACTTTTACTATATCATTAGAGAGAATTATGACATTGAGAACCAAAATTATTTCATGTGGTTTACATTATTATATATTTATTTTCATTATTAATAATTTCATTAATTTTTTATATATAAGATTAATTTTTTTTTTGGTTTTACATTATAATTATTTTATTTAATTATTTATTATCTTAATTTTATTTGTTTTTCAAAATTAGTAAGATAAGAAATTAAAATTGAAACTAAAATCTAAATTAAATTATTTAGTTACTTTTATGTTAATAATTACATGCACATGTTTGGAATGAATAGATAAGGGCACCGGTCGCACGGCTATTAAAAGCTCATCGTTTTCTCCGCTGTCTCGTTTTGGTTCTGACGACAACTTCCAATTTCAACTTTTAATCACCTTCACAAAGCTTATAAACTTTAGCTTTTCTTTTTTTTGAACAATAAACTTTAGCTTTTCTCTATTAAGATTACACATTAACCCTTTCTTCAGCATCATCTCCATCCCAAACTAATATACTTCTTGTCAATCAAAACCAAATGAATCTCCTGTAAATACTCCAAGTCCGATAATCTTTGATCAAAAGTCAAGGAGAAGGAACCAAAAATTTCTGATTTTGATTGGTAAAGAAAAAGCTGAAGAAAATCAGAACATTGTAGTATTTGAGCCCTTCTTTCAAATAATTCCACTAGTTAAAGGGGACATTGTAATAAGGAAGATTTTTAAGATTTTCTGGAAAATTTAGATTGTCGTTAAGATCATCTTTCCAATCATTTGGTGCAATGATTTTATGGATTTTGAAGGTAGAATAAGCGGCACATCAGTGTGGTTTTCGTTTAGATAAAAGTGTTTGAAAAACACCGAATCCGTAATTTCCAAAATGGTTTAAAAGAATAACACAGTTTTATCTTTATTACGTGGTTTGAAGAAATTATTTTTCCAAAAATATTTTTGAACATTTAAAATGGATCATTGTTTACAAAAAATATTTTTCAATATTTATAATATTTTGGTAGGTGTGTTTTTAGAAATATCCAGAGAGAATGTTTTGGGAATCTCCTTCAGAATAATCTGTGAATTATTCAAAGGTTTTGAAACATTTTTAGAGGTCTAACTTTCTGTTGAAATTATTTTTGAAGTGACCTCGTTAGATTTTGAAATAGCTTGAGAAGTTAAGTTTTTGGAAGATTCTCTCGACTCTTGTTTTGAAAAACTGAGCTCGAAAGCCTTTCGTAATTGTAACATTTGATTCATGATAGTTTCTGGTATTTGAAGAGATTTTGGGGTGGTTGATATTTCTTCCTTTTTTAGCATTCTTTTTTTTTGTAACTGAGATTCAAAGTTATGTTTTTGGGTGAGCATTTTTTTGTTAGGGTTTTTCTGAGATTAGTTCAGAGGAAATTTCTTTGCCTTTGTCAATCATCTTTTTCGGAGGCATTGTACCTGTTTTGGAGAAATTCTCGCGTCAAGAAATCTGAGACAAAGTTTGAATCTCACTATATAAATTCAATTTCAAAATCGAAAATACTCAAAATCACTTGCCATTTTGCAAAAATCTGTTTTGATGCAAGTTTTTTTACATCTTTTTGTAAAACATCTTTAGCACTTTTGCAATCAATTCTTAAAAGAATTTTATTTATTTAAAAGATTGCTTTGAAATTTTTGAATACATAAAACTATACTTAAATTTTCCTTTTTGATAGTAGAATAGTTTTGTAACGCTCCGACCCGCCCACGGCTAATGGGCCACCCACGCCCGCTCTCTCGGCCCGTGGGCCCCATCCCATCCGACGGTCGGCCGTTAATTTTTCCAAGGCTCGAAATCATTGTTTACTGACCCTGCAATCACCACCCGACCTTTCCCCGTGCTTTGGCCTCACTAACACGGTATCGCGAATCACTTCCCGATAGGTCACTCATCCTTTCACTACTCCAGCCCAAGCACGCTTAACTCTGAAGTTCTAAACAGATATGTGACGGAAAAGGTAAGTCAACTTTGGTGACATAGGTAGCCAAATCAATTCTCTTAAACCTTTTCACATATCACAACTCGGGATGTTACAATTCACCCCCTCCAAAAGAACGCAACGTCCTCGTTGCGTCCCACGACAGGTCTCAATACGCCTCTCAGGTCAGAACTGAGACGGCTAACCAGCTCTGATACCACTTGTAACGCCCGACCCGCCTACGGCTAATGGGCCACCCATGCACGCTCTCTCGGCCCGTGGGCCCCATCCCATCCGACGGTCGGCCGTTAATTTTTCCAAGGCTCGAAATCATTGTTTACTGACCCTGCAATCACCACCCGACCTTTCCCCGTGCTTTGGCCTCACTTACACGGTATCGCGAATCACTTCCCGATAGGTCACCCATCCTTTCACTACTCCAGCCCAAGCGCGCTTAACTCTGGAGTTCTAAACGGATATGTAACGGAAAATGTAAGTCAACTTTGGTGACATAGGTAGCCAAATCAATTCTCTTAAGTCTTTTCACATATCACAACTCGGGATGTTACAAGTTTTTTTTGGGTGTTATTCCAATCTGAAGATGTAAACTGGACAATACTTTCACGGCCATCTAAATTCTTTTTTTAAGAATACCCCTATATCCTACATCTGAAGCGTCTGTCTGTACGATTTTTTCTAAATCCGGATCTGCTATATGCAGACATGGGATTTCTAAGACCTGTTTTTTAATCCTTTGAACTATTTCGTTATGTTCTTTTGTCCATGGAACTGTGTTTTTCTTTAAACGACTATGTAAAAGTTTAGCTATCCTATTAATATTAGGACAAAAATCTAGAACATTATTGAGACTTTCAAGGAACCTTTGTAATTGAGTTTTATCAATAATTTTTGTCTGAAATTTTGTTTTCAAATCCTAAAGATCTTTCAATAGGTATTATCATATTGTGATATGTAATGACCTACAAATCTTATCTTAGTTTGAAAAAGAGACATTTTTGTTTTGGAAACAAGTAGACCATTTTTCCTCGCAACATAGTAAATGTCTTGAGATTTTTAAAATGTTCACCAATAGAATTTGAAAATATTAGTATACCATCAATATATACAATGTCCACCCGTCCGAGACCAGGAAATAAAAATCAACATAACTTTATCCGGACCTTACAGTGGATTCACTCATCAATGCAACATCGAGAACATGGAATTCACAGGTAATTTGAACACTGATAGATCCTCAAGACGTGAAGTTAATTGAAAGTATACCCTTGGGTCGAACTCAGACAGCAGACCGTGATGGATGGCATTTTACTATTAATGGGAGATACACGGTTAAATCTGGATATCAAGTGGAACGAGTGTACCCGGACAAAGAGAAAATGTCACAAGAGTATGGTCCGTCGGTCACTCCTTTGAAGTCATTTTCCTGGAAAGTCCGTTGCCCACCTAAGATGAAGCATATTTTATGGCAATTGATCTCATGATGTATAGCGGTTAAGACAATTTTTTTGAATGTCCACCGACGGTTCAGGTTTGGGCAAGATGTGGAGCACCTGAGGAAACTATAAATCATGTATTTTTTGAATGTCCACCGACGGTTCAGGTTTGGGCACTCTCACAGGTACCATCGAATCAAGAAATTTTTCCAACGCAATCACAGTTTACAAATATGTATTACTTATTTTGGAGAGTTTCACCGATATTGGAAGATTATCACTTAGCATGGATTTTATGGTATATATGGAAAGGAAGAAATAATAAAGTATTTAGTGAGTTGGATATTGACCCTCAAGACACACTCAAATTGACAGAAACAGAGTCCTTACTATGGGCCGAGGCACAACTCTCAATCATACATGGAACCGATCAACCTGGGGTACCAGCAGAAAGGATAGTACCGTCTATCCCAGGCAGATGGTGTTTTACGGATGGTTCATTGAAAGAGCAAGAGTTCTATTCTGGATAAGGGTGGTATAGTACTCTGTAAGGTTTTGAAGGTTTAATGGGAGCGAGGAATACAAGAGCGAGTCAGTCACCACTTCATTCGGAGATAGAGGTTCTTATTTGGGTAATGAAATGTATGAGGAATCTAAGACAGTTTAATGTCACATTTGCAACGGATTATTCTTAGTTGGTGAAGATAGTTTCGGAACCAGAAGAATGGTCAGCCTTTGCAAGTTATCTGGGGGATATAAAGATGTTGAAGACAAGTTTCAACAGCTCAGAGCTCATTCATATACCACGGACGCAGAACTCAAGGGCGGGCAATTTTGCACGGAGTGCAAGAAAACAACCGTCTTTTGTTGTCCATATGGATACGGAGCTACCAGTTTAGTTTGTAGAGTCTATATGAATCTGTTTATTTTGTTACCAACAAAAAAAATACAATGCAAAATTTTGAATAGTCAAAAAATATATCATTCGTGATTCTTTGAAATTCAGAAGGTGCATCTTTTTAAACTAAACTAGTGGTATGCCGGTGCTACGCGCCGGGTTCATATATTTTATTCTTAAATAAATTTATAATTTATTTTATGATCTTAGTAAAAAAATATTTTTAAAATATGAAGATGAAAATATGTTAAAAAAGAATAATATTTTTTCGATCCATTTGATAGAGGTTAACGACAGTAGTGTATTATTTTATTTTGAAGTTGATTAGTTCAAAGTGGAATAGCATAAATAGCTGTAACTGATTGCTTTAATAAAAGTAGAATAAAAAGTCATTAGCCGTAACAAAGTTAATTTAATTGAAATTTAAACATAAACTAAAGTTGATGTTTGAGAAAGAAAAAAACATTTATATATTTTGTTTGAAAATTAGTATGAAAATCGAAAGCGTTATGTAAATGAAACTGAAAATTTGAACATAAGAAACCCTTATAAATTGTAATAATGTTAAATCATAGATGTATGAAGTCATTGATCAAAGCAACGGAAATGAAAAATATGACTTCAAGTAAAAGAACATAGATAGATTCTATTGTTGTAATTTCCTAAGCTAGTGTAATTTTTAATGTTGGATTGTTGTGAATAACATTTACTTTTTTGGTAAAATGTTATTATTTATACCATTTTTGAAATTTTCACATGCAGGCGACTAAAATATACGAACCCGGCGACCTCGTTGGAAGAGAAAAGCAGTCAATCATGGATCAGGCAGTCAAGAACAACATGAAGACCCGATGAATAACATTTACTTTATTCAACATCAGCTAGCAAAAGTACAACCACGAAGCTAGTTAAGAGAGAAAACCAAGTTGTGAAAAAAATACGCTTCGGGCCCTTTATCGGTAGTTATTCATTTTTTTCTAATGTTTTATTATTGTGGAACTTGATCAGCTCGATAATGGCGTTATTGTATCGACATTTGTCAGTTATTGAGATTATTGAGTACAAGTTGGTGAGTTGCTTTGAAATGGATAGACTGGGCTGGAAGCAGCTGGTGTTTTCTTTGTGGTTTGTTGAGTGTGTTAAGGTCCTTGTATATATGACAGAAGCTGGGTTTTGTTAATTACTTAACTAACATTCGATCATGTGAGCTATATCGGTGTGGGGAGAATGTGTGAGTTGTGATTCTTTTCTAAGAAAAAGCAATTTGTTAATCTGGTGGGGATCATCGATGAATTTACTTTGGTAAAGGTCAAGTGCTTACTTGCAAACTATTTCGATTAAGAAACTTATTTTGACAGCAGTACAATCGTGATTAAATTGTCATTTGAAAAAAGAAACTGAAGTACCCCACATTTCAAAAATAGACCTTTGAAGATTATTAAACGGAATAATGCCTAATGAGAAGACCATCGATAAACACTTAATCGAAGTTGTTAAATTTCAGGCACATCAATGATCAAACATAGAAATAATACCCTCAGAGCAGAGAAGATGTTTTATTTACATCAAAAAGTCATGAAGATAATTAATCTATCTGACACTTGAGTTCAAGCTCTGGGTTCCTTAGTTGTGACCAACACTCCAAATGCAACATACATGTAATTATTAGTCAGTCAGTGCCTTTTTCCAAAGGACACAACTTCCTTCCGTGGTGCGACCTCGCTTGTGTTCCTCCTATCATCAGAGCTGTTACTTGGTTCAGTGGCCTCACCTCTTCCACAACACTATTAGCATCACACACACCATGGTTGACGACACTGCTCTTAGGGCCATCATTACAGAGTTATCAAATTAACTATAATAATTACAGATTGATCAAAAGGTGCTATAATAATAATAAAATGGAGAAGACGGAAGTCTAGTCCAGAATCTCAAAGAAAAAGTTAAAAAAAGAACCAGTGAAGAAACCCTCAGAAGATGCCAAAAATCTACATCAATGGTTCCTCTAAAACTTCCATGGTAAGTAACCCAAGAAGGAGCGCCAGTTTCTCACCGTTACAGATTACTAAAACTTTCATCACTGGGAATCTTGACATAGTTTCAGAAACATATCAAACTAACTTCTAAAAAAACAAATTAAAAATCATAGCGCTTTTAAAATGTATCTAGTGACTTCAAATTTTAGCTCAAGTGTTGAGCGACATAACTATGTTTGGTCGACAACCTACCGCTACTATCTAACAAATCTGTGGAGTGAACGAAATAGATGATGCTTTTTTTCCTCTTCGAGTGTCCGGACCCTTCTTCGTCACATATGGAACAGATGCGATCTGTATGCATGCTGGCCAATCAAAACAAAGTTAAAGACAATTACTTTGAACATAGTACAACAACAAAGCCAGATTAACACTTACTGAAAAGACATGGATGAACCTGAGACTTGTTCTGGACTCTGACATCCTAAAGAACAGCGTCGTCGTCAAGCAACTTCTCGTTATTACACGAAAGACACAGAAGTTTGACCATACATGCTTTCTACACATTCCCAAAACAAAAATCTTGTAATAACAAAGCCTTCTTCTCTTTTCCGACAAGATAAAAAAAAAGAGCTTTACCAAGAAATGTGGCGATGACCCACTACAAGAAATATGCTCATTGTTAGCATGGGTTATATGCTATGTTAGGGGTTTGATAGCATTTTCATAAATGCTATGTATACGGCAGCAATCATAGATCTCCCTCTATGATAGCATTTTTTTGGTATGTTACGATAGGTTCATATACAATAGCATTTACTTGAATGATATTATTTAATTTACTATAGCACCTCTATTTTTGTCGGAAGCTGAATATAATTCGTATCTTGTGCTATAATAGATCAAATTAAGCCATATTTTGGAGCCGAGCCGAGCCATATATCATTATCATATTTATTTTGTATCAATTGGATTTATATTAAACATATTAAAAATATTCATAAAATGATTTTATATATTATCACAAGTGTTAGTACAAACATGAAAGCTTTATGTTTTTGAGACAAATATATCTAAACTAATGACATCTACAAAAAGCTTTTTACCAAGACTTTGGTTGTTGATGGCAACGAACTACCTCTTCTTTTCATAAGAATCGGGACCTGCGTTAGTGATGGCAAAGTGTGGCACCACTCCGCATAGTCCTGCCCCGCCACGGTATTAGTTTGTTGCGGATCTTATCAGCTTATCGGTCCTTGAACCGTCTGCTCAGCATCTCATCAGATTCATCAAGACTCAAAAGCTTAATAGCTCTGGTACGTAGACTTCTCCTCTTAATCATGTCACATACACGCCCGTCCCATACACAACATGGACACCATTTTCCAGCTTCCTAATGGACTTCACCAACGCTCTTCCCACCAATACAGATGGTGAAGCTGAACCTGGCTTAAGTTATTCTCAACACGCCTTGTGCTCAGTTTCAGTTTCTCTGATACAAAGCTTCCAACAATGACCTACGTAAAAAACCACCCGAACCAAAATCAGTATATTGAAGACTCTATGAAGTAACTCAACTATAAAAGGTTAGAGAAATGGAGTAACCTGGACTTGTGACCTAGCAACTAGCATTCCAGCAACAAAGCCCACAATACAACCATCAGGACCAACAAGATGCACGTTCTGCTCAAAGTACCATTACTCTCAGTATTCAAGAAAGAACCTGACATAGCAATGATATCAAATAGCCCCTGCAAATTCACATCACAAGACCCTAATCAGATAAACAATCCAGAAAAGTACCGCACAAGGACATAAAAATGTTATAGCCCCTGCAAATACAGATCACAAGACCCTAATCAGATAAACATTCTAGCAAAAGTACCGCACAAGGACATAAAATGTTATAAATCATACGTAACAACTCCAGTAGGAATGTTTAGATCCTTGGAGTGAAGAAGTACCACACTAGACAGCTCCTGAAGCTGAGAGAATACTAAACTCGAGTAGTCCTTGATATGAGGTGTCAACAATGTTTCTGCTCCTCCTGCTCACACACATTAACTGTAAGTAGTGATCAAAAAAGGGTATCAAGAAAACAAAAAGAGAATACAGACAAGACCAGAAGTATCTTCGAGTTCAGTTTCTGTTTAGTAAGATTGTCTGCTGCTGCAACTCCTGATTAGACATAAAGTTTGGATCTTTCTTGACTATGCAACCCAAAGGAGCAATAAATACAACAAGATTCATCTAACGCTTACCTGCAAGCCAGAAGACGATGAGACAAGAAGGCATGAGAGAAAGACAACAGAGACCAACAAGAGCACCTAACAATAACTTCATAGGTCTTAGTTTAATCCCAACGATATTGTTGAACTCTGCAACATTAAAGTGAAGAACCAAAGGTATCAAAATACAATAAGCATATCAAACAAATAAAAAAAAAAGTTGATACCTTTAGCAGAAGAAGCTTGAATCTGGTCATCAGATTCTTGAAGAAATGTGTACTTTGATTCCCGTGGGCCTATCACAAACACAAAAGGAGACGAGGAGGAGAGGAGCTGTTGTGACGAGGATGAGATTCTGGTAACATCAACACTACCACCACTCACTCACAAAAGAAGGGAGATTTCTACCATAGAATCAATCAGAAACCCTTAAAATGAAAACCCATATGAGCAGATATAGGAATTTCTGTGTTCCAATAGATGGGATTGAATCCGACGAGGGCAAATCGAAAACCCGAAACGTCTTGGAAGAAGAACCACTCCATCATCTGTTTATTTTCTGTAAAAAAAATTAGGGTTTCAAGATGGAGAAATCGAAGAAGCTTGACTTGAACAGAGACTTGGTTTTCGCAGAGAGAGAGAGAGAGAGAGAGAGAGAGAGAGAGAGAGAGAGAGAGAGAGAGAGAGAGAGAGAAGAGAGAGAGAGAGAGAGAGAGAGAGAGAGAGAGAGAGAGAGAAGAGAGAGAGAGAGAGAGAGAGAGAGAGAGAGAGAGAGAGAGAGAGAGAGAGAGAGAGAGAGAGAGAGAGAGAGAGAGAGAGAGAGAGAGAGAGAGAGAGAGAGAGAGAGAGAGAGAGAGAGAGAGAGAGAGAGAGAGAGGAGAGAGAGAGAGAAGAGAGAGAGAGAGAGAGAGAGAGAGAGCAGAGAGAGAGAGAGAAGAGAGAGAGAGAGAGAGAGAGAGAGAGAGAAGGAGAGAGAGAGAGAGAGAGAGAGAGAGAGAAGAGAGAAGAGAGAGAGAGAGGGACAGAGAGAGAAATTACCAAAGGAGGAGACTAGGGGATAGGTACGGTGGTGACGAGGATGAGACGAGATAGACGGAGACAAGGTGGAGATGACAGACAGATAGGAGAGGACGGTGGTGATGGTCGTGGAGGTAATTGGGTGAGGACTGTGTCGCTGGAGAAGAGAGAACGATAGGGTTCAATTGATTTTTTTTTGTCTCTGTTTTTATTTTTTGTGAAGACTAATTTTTACACCATTATACAGAAATTGTATTCAAGTATAGAGGGAAGTTATTATTTTCTCGGCGCTTCTCTAATTTTCACTTAAG
>NC_079513.1:2032287-2049736 GCF_000801105.2 Raphanus sativus | reverse complement strand
CGGACAAAAAAGATAATAACAAAAGGGTTACAGAGCAAACAGAGAAAAAAAAAAAAGCTATCCACCGACATCAAGGCATACCGCCAAAATCGAATCGAACAAGAAGGTATCAAGAAGTTCAAGTAACCAAACACCAAACGCTTAAGAACAAAGCCGAGACACAGAGAACCGAAAAAGAGAGAAGAGGAGAGGTAATCTCACCAGAGAGCAGAGATAGAATTGAAATCGAGAAGGGGATTAGGGCGATAATATTCGAAGTCATCAGCTCCAGAGAATGATTATCTTCAAAAGTTAAGGGAGAGAGAGAGAGTTTGAGGTAAAGCCTACGCTAACCCTAAAAGAAACCTTTTCTGGACCGAATCAAAAAGAATTGTACGAGCCACACACTTTTCCACGAAAAAGTTGTCAACGGCTCTGATTTTTTCACACGTGACGAAACCTTCTATTCGCGACCACACACTTTTTATTTGCATTATTATTATAAACCGAACCGCAATTCACGTACTAAACCGGATGACTAAATCCTTTTGGTCTGATTTGGGCTTTTTAATAAATGGGGGCTTCTTACTTAATAAAACTCGATCCGGTCGATCTTTACGCTTGCACCAAATTAAATAACCGGTAACGGTTTTGATCAAAAAAAAAACCGGTAACGGTTTAGGTGCATAACCAAAACACAGAAGCTATTACATACAATAGTTTTTTTCATTTTATCACTTTGGTATGATACCAAAATGTAGTAGAAAGCTCCAACATTTTACGTATCACACCATGTACCTTATTCACATCCTAAACCGGTTTCATTATATCTACAAATCAAGAATTCCTAATCTTCCTTTGTACCTCTTAACTTAATTCAAAGAAGAGCTTGTATTCTTATGTCTCCTCTCCACTGAAACTAGAGGGCAGCTAAACATTAGACCTACAGACATTGGTCTTTAGTTCGGTTTATGGTTTTATTAAATCAGAACTTTTAAACAATTCGAACCGCTCTCGGATTTAGTGGACATAACTACTAACCTGATGGAATGGCCTACATTTGCGACAGAGATTGAGATGTATCAGAGATTATAGAATAACTTCGAAGATGTGAGTTTGTCTCATATTTTTCGGAGTAGAAATGGTCGGAGTAGACGCACTAGAAAAGGAAACAAGGAATAGAAGCTATTTTTTCTTCCATATAGATAAGTTCCGGACAAACGAATGTATTTTTTGGAAGATCGGTTCGTCTGCCACACTTGATCTAGTTTAGATGAATAGCTTAGTAAGAAAAAAACAGAGCATAAAGCTAAGAATCGGATTGGGTTTCAGAAAACCGGAACCTTTAGTGATTCAAACCGTCTCAATCTAATTATTGGCCTAACTGGACAAAGTCGCAACGGCGAATAAAAATGACAAAAAATTCTTGTGAACCGGATTTTAGTAAAACGGAACATCAGAAACATCCGAACCGGCTAAACCTAAATATTGGGCCTCACTCAGTATGGGCCTTATTTGTGACCGAAGAAAAAGACAGAGAGAGAGAGGCGACGACTGTTATTGCTGCAACAGAACCGCCATGGCTTCTTCTACAGCTTCAAGGTTTCTCCGGAAACTACCTCAAACCCTTGTTCGTATCTATCCCACTAGGGTTCTAAGCTCTTCGATTCATAAAACCACCGAGCCATCGCGTTCCTTACGGCGAATAGGATCCAGTCTTCTCCGACACGATTCCATCACTACAAGAAGCTTCTCCTCTCAAGAAGGTCCTGCTCCTATCGATTACAGGTATCTTTTAATCTTTTATCAGGAGATGATGATAAATCCTAATCTCTCTTCCAGCTAAATCTAATCTTCTCTCTCTCGTTTCAGTTCGATTCTGCAGGAGGATGAGTTCCACAGATTAGCCAATGCCACTATCAATCACCTTCTTGAGAAGATTGAGGTATGTAAAGGTAGAGGAGCCTTTAGATTGCAAAAAAGGTTTATACTTTGTTGTCGTTACTTACATGGTTCAGTGTTCTCAGGATTATGGTGATAATGTCCAGATTGATGGTTTCGACATTGATTATGGGGTAAAAGATAGACTCTTGATGCATTTTCGATCTTGTTTCTGTATTTTGAAGTCCTTTTGTTGTTGTTTCCAACAGAATGAAGTTCTCACGCTTAAGCTTGGATCTTTAGGCACGTATGTACTCAATAAGCAAACTCCTAACCGACAAATCTGGATGTCTTCACCTGTCAGGTATATAGATTGTTCTATTTTTTTTTTGCACTGTTGTACTTACTTGAGTTTGTGCTTCCACATCACATTGATATCATCTTAAATTCTTTTCTTTTATTTCATATTGTTTTTGGCACAGTGGCCCGTCTAGATTCGACTGGGACCGTGATGCTAATGCGTGGATTTACCGGAGGACAGAAGCAAAGTTGCATAAACTGTTGGAAGAGGAGTTAGAGAGTCTATGTGGCGAACCAATTCAACTCTCATGAGAACAATATTTGTGAGTTTGTCTAGGAACTTGGAACTGTTATGCCCTTCAATGGTATATCTCTATGAAACATCGAGAGGAATAACCAAACTAGGCACGAAAATAAAAATGTTGTTTCAGTGTGAAAGCGATGTTTGTGATTATACTGTTAACAGTATTGTCTCGTACATACACAGTGTGCATCCTTTCTTCTTGTACACTAAAGCTCTATTCGTTTAACCAGAGCTGAAGAAGCTGCTTTTGCACGTTTTATATCAACATTTTTCAAAGACGATAACTCTCAACGATCACTTGAGCCATTAGCTAGCTGTTTTCTCAATAAGCATATAAGATTTCAACAGATAGAAAGACTAATCAACTTGAGACCTGAATCAGATAGATTATGCAAAAACTTTCATTAGAGTGAGATTTTGGCTTTTGAAGAAGCCATGGAGCATCCCATTAACGGTGACCATATCCTTCAATCTTGTTGTGAAATGCTAGAAGGTGATTCCTAACTAATCCCTTCTTGCTTGACAAAATATGCCACAAGATTAATAAGACAGTGAAGCAAAGAGATCACTGCAGAAGAAGATGTGGGAAGCTATGTGTATAAGTAAATAAACTACCTCTACGGATTAGTTTGCAAAACCACTCCAACGAAAGCTTTTCTCAGACAAATTAACTTGTCTAATTAATGAACACTAGTAGTGACAGTATTTTGAGTTCCATAGGAAAGTTCTGAGGACTCGGTGTTCTATTCGTCACAACGCTCTCTTTTGAGTATGAATGGACGCAACTCACAAACTTAAGTCTCTGGAGCTTATCACCAAAAACCTCTAAAGCTATCAAGCTGCAAAAAGTTCTTTAAAGTGAACTCTTGGAGAAGAAGGCAACTAACCCTAATTTCCTTGAGTCCTAAGCAACTTTCTATACATAAACAGAATCATCAAAGAGACATGTTCTCTTGATTACAATAACTTCTTGTCCAAGTTAAAACAAGAGATATCCACTTGAGACTACAAATGGCGATGGTGTTAGCACTCAAGAGGAATAGCAGGAAACTTCGCAGCATCAAAGCAATAATCATAGATCATATGGTTTGCTCGAACCGAAATAAGCTGATGATTCTGATGAAGGCTCAACTCGGACACAGTTGATTCTGTGTAATAATGAATTAGAAAATAAAGAGAGGACAATTTTTGCAGCTAACATGTTTTCATTGCATTGGATGCAGCTGTACATGTGGCTCTTTTGAGGTCTATGAGTTGTGATCGGTAAAAGTGAGAGTAATATGGAGTAAATAAAACAGTGAAAAATAAAACAGATGGTAGGAGAAAAGAAAAATATGTTGCTTTTGGTGGTAGTTGCAATACAACATTTATGTATTATGTATGTGTGTGTGGTATATCCTAGGACTGGTAAGTTGTGTTTTTCTTTGTCGCCATTAGAGACAGCGAAAAAGTACGGCGTCTTTGGACTTATTGGAGAATTGAAATGGTAATCACGGATTCACGGGCGTTTGTTGAATCAAAGACAAAATGAGACACTGAGGTATGGTGAATCCGAAGATATTTTAAAACACAGTAAACGACAGGTTAAAAACTTTGAAACACAGTAATTTCTCTGTTTTGATAATTGCCTTTTCGGTTAATGAAAGTACGTTTCAGAATGCAGTGTTTCTTGATCCATTGTCTGGTATCAGAGCCTACGATCTAAACTTAACAGAAAAGGACTAGTGAAACAAAGATGAGTGATAAAGAGTTTAGCATACCTAACTAACCCTAAGTTCCTTGACTCCTAAGTAATTTTCTAGAGCTAATTTCTCTAAGAGGAAATTTTGAATCTGTGAAGAAATCTGATAGATAAGGTTTGTTGTATAGAATCGCAAGAGATAAAGAGAGTGAAGCATGCTTTTGAAAACCTCCAAGGATTGATGATGAAGAAGGTAATCTAAAATCTGGGCAAGATGACTTGTGCTTCAAGGCTCTTAACTTCTTGAGATGTTACAATCCAACGCAACAAGGGAAGTTGAAGTAGTCTTTGGTAGTGACTTCAATGTCAAGATCTTGAACCTGATAAATAACATCTAGGGATGATGTTCAATGTAGGCTTTTGGGCTCAATTTGACCATGTAAGATATTTATAGTTATAGTGCGTTGTGAGATATTTTTTTTTTTAGGGCGTTGAGAGTTTGTTTCCACAAATATCGCATTTTCTATTTAAAACCAAAACTAAATTCAACAAAATCAATAGATAATTTGATTATTTATACATAAACAGAATCATCAAGGAGCCACATGTACTCTTGACAACAACAACTTGTTGCCCAAGTTAAACAGAAGATCAACTTTGGACTACAAATGGCGATGGTGTTGGCACTCAAGAGGAGTAACAGGAAACCTCGCAGCATCATAGCAATAGTCATAGATCATATGGTTAGCTCGAACCCAAATAAGCTGATGATTCTGATGAAGGCTAAGCTCAGACACAGTCGGCTCATCCCACCAGAATCTCTGATCTTCTCCACTACACTTGCTTAGGTCAGTTGTTGTCGGAACCTCACAAGCATCAATCTTGAAATCTTTGTAAGAAGCAATGAAAGGAGCGTGAGTCCAATCTGTTTTCACAAGACCTCCTTGTGTAGCCCAATCATCTGCATTCCAAATGGAGCTGTACACTCCCATCGCTTGATCTTTAGCAAATGGGATGCCTTTATCTTCAAGGTTCTTGTGGACACGAATAGGAGTCTCATCCACCATAAACCTGTAATTAAACAAATCATTAAAAGATGGGTCCACAATCTCATCATTGAGCTCAAGTGAGAAAAGACTTACACAACACTGCGTTTACTCCAGAGGATAGAGTAAGTGTGGAACTCAGTGGTGGGATCGAACCAAAGGTTGAGTCTTTGCTCTCTGTTTCCAACTCCGTTCACATAGACGTTTGTTTGGACTATGTAAGGCTCGCCGGTTGTGTTGCCTAGGAACTCGAAATCAAACTCGTTGTGGTTCGAACCTTCTGAAGACATCTGTAAGAAACAAACAAACATGGTAAGATTTCAAGATTTCAGTCCAAGAAACAGAGCAAATATAGGTTATTTTTGTTTGTTCCGTACGTAGAAAGCAGTGACGGTTCCTGCTGAATCACCCTCCACGAGCTTAATCTGGATAGAGACTTTACCGAACAAGTACTTGCTCCTCGACTCGAACCCAGCTCCTGAAACAATGAATCAAACATGAGCTTTTCAGAAACAGAGAAAACAGAGCAGAGGAGAACAAAACAGAGGAAACAGAACAGAGGGAAGAAAGGGTTTGCTTTTGATTACGTACCAGAGAAATTGTCAAGCTTGAGTTTCGTGACTTCTCCATCGTTGACACAATGATCCATTGCCCAGCTTGAACGGTAAAGATCCTCGAACTTAGCTCCTGGAGCTGCTTCACCACAGGAAATCACACACACCATCATCAACATACACATGAACCAACCCATACCCACCATTTTGTTTTTTTATTTGACTCTCTTTTTTTACTCTACAGTCTCACACACTAGACTCAGTGGAGGATACGAGTGAGAGAGGAGGACATTTATAGAGGGGAGGGAGTGTGAGTGAGCTGACATACAGTGGAGAGAGATGCCACGTTGGATTCGACGTGTGAATTCAGGACAATAATAAGTAGACAAAAACACCCATCTTCGTAAAAGATTAGATCACTCAAAACAAGAGAAGAGAGTTTGGGAAATGAAGCCGTTGCTGTGAGGGCATCACTCCAGTGGGGCTCCACTTTGTACTACACTCAGGACAAGAATTTATGCTTCTCTGTCTACAAAAACCCTCTCTTTGATGAATAGAAATACAGAGACTTTATTGGTTTTAGAGAGAGAGAGAGATAATAAGTGAATATAATTGATTCTGAGTGTAATAATGAAAGAAAGAAAAGAAAGAAAGAGTAGGACCATTTTTACAGCTAACATGTTTTCATTGCATTGCGTTGGATTGGATCCAGCTGTGCATTTGGCTCTTTTGAGGTCATATCTAGATCTTTTTCCATGCATAAAAGAAAGGAATTGATTGGTATACAGTCTTTTATTTGCTCTCTCTCTCTCTCTCTCTCTCTCTCTCTCTCTCTCTCTCTCTCTCCTCGCTTTATGGGAGAATTCAAAATTTTGTTTTTGTGTTGCAGACATGGATTAGATTATGGCAGGGTGTGATGTCATTTTATGAATAGAAAAGAAAAAAATACTTTCTTACCTGGTTTGGTAGTTGTGTAAGACATTGTCAAGTTGGGTGTAAATGTGTAAATGTGTAATGGTATAAACAACATTTATGTATGTATATGTGTGTGTGGTATATCCGGGGACTAAGTTGTTTTTTTTATTTGTCGCCATTAGGACAATGAAAACAACGGCGTTTTTTAGACCCCATTGAAAATTGAAATGAAATTCACGGGCGATTCTTGAATCAAAACAAAACGAGAACTTATGGTGAATCCGAAGATGTTGTAAAATCACACCAAACGATTGGTTGAAAATTTTGAAAAGATATTTATAAAAATCAAATCATCAGACTCAATGTTATCCCACTTATCACACCAAGTTTTGTTCTGTCGAGCAAGTGGAGTTACTTGATCACGCGCGTGGGTGCACCGAGAGGCTTGGTTCTTTGAGCCAATGGCTCTTTAACTCAGACTCATGCCTTTTAACTGTGCAAGTAAGTTGGTAAAGTTTAACTTTTCTCGTCATCATTCATCATCATCACCGATGGTACTAATTAATATACTACATTTTCCTCTGTCAGTAAATCATGATGAGATGACGCAACAACCAAATGCCTCTTCATGACACGTTTCCTTTCTTACTCTTTAACCAGGGGCGGACCCACTGCATAAGGGATGTGCATGTGCCCCACCCTAATTTTTTTTCCATTATAACCAGTGCTATTAATTTTAATCAACTACACCTATACTGATCTTTGAGATATAAAAAGTAGCTTTGTGCCACATATACCAAAACTCATCTTGGATCCGCTCTTGTCTTTAACCGACTGTAACCCCTTCCAGGGCTTTAAACTCAAGCTTCACTGTTTGGTTTCTGGTTTGATTTCCTTTCAATTGTTTTGATTTTTTTGTATATTTTTGTAGAAATATAAGGGTTCGGTCATTTTTACTATTAGAGACATAAGGACTGTTTATATTTATAAAGTTCAAATTTATTTCGGTTTGGTTTGTGGTTCGATTCAGATAACTATGTTAGGAATCAGCTAATAAACCGATATAATTTTAGTTCTATTTTTTTATCCAAAAAAACTTTAGTTCTATTTTGGCTCTGGTTTTTCAAGATAATTTGGATAAAAACAGGTTTTAAATTAAATATCAGGTAATTTGGATAAAGTTGGATATTTTGGATAATACTATTCATATAATTTAGTTCATTTGGGTAATTCATATAATTTTAAATATTTTAGATACAAAATATTTGAGTAATTCAAAAATTTCAAGTAGTTCTATTTATAAATAAAAAATTTAGAATATTTGATAATTTTTAAACTAAATATAATTAATATTTTAATTATATAATTATATTTAAGATATTTAGATATATTTTTAGTTATCATTTCAGTTCTTGTTTAGTTTGAGTTTTCTTTTTTAGTTTCACAAATATAGAAACTACTCAAATATATGTGAATATCGGTTAGATTTCAAATTTATAAATTTAGTTTTCTTGATTTGGTTCCAATTCAGTTTTTGATTTTTGTTTATGTGTTTTTGGCATACTTAAGAATATTTTCATTGTTTATTATTCAACATAGCTATTTAATAAAGAACCTTATTTAATAAATATAATATTTATGTTTTATTTTAGTTAAATTAATAATTAAACTCACTACAAGAAAATAGCTCTATTGCAACAGAAAAATTGCAACACCCGTTTTCGTTATTAATTTGCTATGATTATTGCAATATTTTTGCAATAATGAATATTTGTTACGATTTTCTTACAAATTTATTGCAAAATAACAACTAAAACTAACGTTGCATGTTTTCGTTAGTAAATTGCAACTTCTTGCAACATAAACAAATATATTGCAAGTTTCGCAAGAAACTTTCAACGCTTTTGAATCGTTGCTAATTTGCAAAAAAAAAATATATATATACGTGGGAAAATATGTGACTAATTATATTTTTTTATTATATGTTCTTTAATAGAAAAAGTTAAAAAAAAATTATGTTAAGTACAAAAATATAAAATATAATTTTATATTATATATTTAAACATGTACACTTTTTTCTGAAGTTTCAGATTCTTGATATTTAGTAAATAGTTTTATTTTATGAATTTTTTTTTCAGTCTAGTATGGTTTGGTTTACTTATGACAATTCAAAATTTAACACTTTTAAACGTTTAATGAGTCACCTTTAAGAGCACACTAGATTTTGATCCGCGCTTTCAAAGCGCGGGTTTATATTTGGTGAAAATTTTATATAATCACATTTATATAATACGTCTTGTATATGCATTTATATAACCCGTCTCATATATGTGTTTTATATCCGGGTTTATGTTCGGTTAAAACTATATTGTACATGTATTTTTAGGTTTTTAATTTTGAATTAGATATTTTAAATATAAATCAATATAACAGTTTTATAGTTTTGATCGGTGTTTTGAAACCCGACTCGGACCTGCGGTTGAACGAATTACCGGTTTGTAACCCGGTATTTTTAATATTGTGATTTTTTCTAATGATAAGACAAATTCGGTGATCATAAGTTGGAAATTTGTTTAAAATATATTTATATTTTTCAAAATCGTTCTAAATGATAATGATTGTTGTCAAAATTAATAATTTTAGAATTAGAAAACCGGTGGTTAATAACAGTATCCATGGAAATAATCGATGCAGTATCAAACAAAGAAATAATCGCAGGCCGAAATTAAATTAGGAAACCGGTGATTAATGACAAATCAAAAAATAATTAAGAAGAAATTGGCGTAGAATGTCCAGAATATCCTTAATGAATACAAAGGAAAGGTTCTTCGGTAAGGGTAAAAAGAGTAAAAATCCAAAACATGCTTGTACTTTAATAGTATAGATGCTCTCTGCCACAGAGACCTTTCCTTGTTAAATCTCAGAGTTTATACATTTTTTCCTACATCTCTAATGGAACGGGAGATTAGTAGTGGAATTTAATTAAATTTATTTCATTAGAAACTGGATCCAAAATGATGAACATAAACATTGGGCCTGATTTAACATTTAAGGCCCGTGAAAAAATGATTTTCTTTGTTTTCTATCGGCAACAGCTCTTGACCAGAGAAAAAAAACAAAAGAAGACGGCGATGGCTATTGGGAGACGATTTTTAGAACCACCACGGAGCTCCGGCGATAGCAGTTCAAGCTTGGATGGTGCTCTCGGACTTCAATTGGTCTTCGATCTGCAGCAGGGAAGACGAACTGACAACACATCTGAGCTTTCGTGATGGGTTCTTCTTCGGAATTCTTCTTCTCTTCTTCCTCCTCGGGCTTATACTGTTCACAGAAGAGGACGACATGCATGTACAGAGGTCATATGCTTTCCTTGTTTCTTCACCTGAAAAAAAAAGAGAGAAAGAGTGGCGGTGGCTGTCGGGAGGAGATCTTCACGGCCAAACCAGATGGAGGTCCGGCGTAGCAGTTCAAGCTTCGATGGTGCTCTCAGGCTTCCCCTGTTCTTCAATCTGTAGCAGAGAAGCTAAACCACAACATATCCGAGCAAGTACAAGAAAGGGTTAAGACATGTGCTGTGGTTAACACCTGACTTCCCTCTTAAGACAGAAGAGCGCTTCTTCCGCTGCTTGATAATAGGGTCAAAGCCGTGTACTCATCACTTTTACTAAGTTTGAAGAGCTACAACCATCCGAGGAATTCTCAACGCCTCCTACTAGCCCGGTTTCTCACGATGCAAAGTCATCAGATAGTAAGGCGTCATGGGTGTCTTGGATGAAAGGTACTCGTGGTGGTGTCCAATCAAGTGATGTCGACAGTAACATATCAGAGGTAACTATTTTCTATCTGTGAACTCTGTGCTTGAATTGGCCAATACGGCTGTAGCTAGATCAATTCAGAAGCTTTCCTTGTTGTTACTTGAGAGTGACTGCGTTTACTGGTTTTCTTATAGTTTTTTATTCTCTTTTCAAGCCTGTATTTGCTCTATTTTAACTGATTTTCAGTAGATGACTTTGCTTAATTGTTTTAACGGTTTGGACTTTGCAATTTTAAATTCAGCTTTGGTTGTTTTAACGAAATAAATACATAGTTTGTAATTGTTTTTACTTTTTAGTCAAATGTTCCCTCTTTATATTTCATTTGCCGCTCCACTTTAGTTTGTTTAGAGAATATTGTGCTAAAAAGATATGGAATATCCAATATCGAGAGGTTTAGATTTTATTGTTTTCTTATGTATATATATACAGCTTATACGGTGTCTTCAACAATCAAGTAAATTCAGCATCGTTCTTTGAAAGCAACTCATCTCCAGATGGCGAATGAGGGTCAAAATCATGGAGCCGCCCAACCTATGAATGTCTTAGGTGTTCTTAATCCTTCCAGAGTCAATGGATCATTGTGGTAAAAAAGAAACACATATTTTTTTTTATATGAACCTCACGTTAAGTTTGAGTTGCGTCATATTTTTTTTTTTTACAGGTTCAAACGTGATTCCGTAATCACTAGTGAGATAAGAACAATCATCCGATCTGATTTTCCTGGCCCGTATCGGAACTGGTCAACTACACCGCAACATGTAAAAGAGCGATGGTGGTTCACATTTAAGGTACATCACAAAACATTACATGTACACTTGTATTATGTTTCCAGTGGAACAGAAATACTAATGCCATATCGCAAGTTTTATGTATAGGGCTCTTACTTTTTTTAAATATATTTTCAGAGCAAATTCTTTTGGAATCACTTGATTGAATCAGAGGTGCGAAAGATGTTTTGCAAATGTGCTGCAACTAAACTGATTGATATGATCAGCCGAGTAAAAGAAAGAGGTAAGCAGCCATATTGGATCCTTGATGATTACTACAAAGATTTGGTTGCCTATTGGGGAACAGATAAAGCTAAAGAAAGAAGTAAAAAGGCTTCTAAGAGTAGAATGTCTGATCGAAACGGGCTAGGTCCTCATAAGCACCGAGCTGGCTCACGTTCATATGCTAGGGTTGCAGATATTTTGGTAAGAAGCATTGTTTTCATAGTACTACTTAAAATGTTATTTGTTATTTTCTAACATTTCTATTTTGTAGAAAGAAAAGAATGGAGATGCCTCCTACATTGATGTGCTGCGTGAGACACACAAGAAACCAGATGGGTCCTTTGTGGATGAAAGGGCAAGGCTAATTAGTGAAGGATTTGAAAAAGATGTAGCTGATCATATGCTTGAAGATGATATCCTTTCAACAGAAGAACTAACTGCAGAGCAAAAGAACCAAATGTATCTGAAGGTATGCAATAGTTTTAAAAATCTTTTTGTTTTCCTTGATTTCTTCATAGTTTTTTTGTCTTACATATATTATATTATACAGTTGGTTGATTCAGCACAAGGACGTGTGTTTGGTCTTGGAGCTCTCCTTGGTGAACTTTCACTCAATGCTAAAATGCCAGTCACAGTTGAAAGTCACTTGGAAAATGATGAGTTCAAGAAAAAGGTAGAAGACATTTCTCAAGAAAATGAAGATATCAAAGAAAGGCTGAGCAAACTTGAAGGGTTGGAGAAAATGATTGCTATCCTTTGTCCAGCTATTTTATCCATGGGTGGCAACAACCAAGTTTAAACTAGCTCTTTTGTTATTTTTCTAAGGTTTTAGTAGTTTTTCTAGTTTTAAATTATTGCTGGTTTTTCTATTAATGCGTTGTTGAATTTTTTTCAGTATTTTATTTTATTTAATAAAATTGGTCTTTTGACTTTTGTTTATTATAAAATAAATATGACGTACAAAAAACCAATCTAATATTTCTTATAACAGAATACTAAAAAAAAAAAATTATGCAGCAGAGTTGGTATCTACTAATTTATTTAAAAAAATAATTTTTATTTCTGAATTATCGTAAAAAAATTTGCACCAGATGTATTATTTAAAAGTAATTATAGAAAAATTTGCAACAACATTTGCTATATCTTTTATGAAGCAAATTTTGTAACAATTTTAAATTGCAGCCATTTAAATTGTACCAAAAAAAAAATTTATATTTATTTTGTTACATTAATATTATTAAATTTAAAAAAACAAATGCAAATTTGCAATGTTGTTTGCTACATATTTTACGTAGCAATGACTTGCCACTATATATGGTTACAAAATAAGTTGTAAATATACAACAAAATTGCTATAAAAAATTGTTGCAATAATATGACATATATTGCAACATTTTAATTTGTTGTTAATTTTGCTACGTATATGCAACAAACACGAATTTGCAACATTCAAACAGCAAGAACTCAAAATTTGTCACAATTTTATTGCAATTTCATATTTGCAACAATATATGAGCATATTGCAACAATATATCAATATTGCAAAATGACTATTTTCTTGTAGTGACTGAACCGATAATAAAGTTACATGAGTCAAAAGAGTATATATCTCATCCTGTTAGATTCGGATTATAATATGGGCTTCCAACTTAAAACTAATTGGTAATTAGTGGAGTGGCACTAACCCTTTATATATTATTTAATGTCTCTTATAATTCCCGATGTGAGATATAATATTCCTAATACCCTTCCTCGAAATGATGTCTCTTATCGGCCAGAAATCTCAGAAGTTTAAGACAGTTATACTCGGTCGAGCGAGTTAATTACGACCTATAAACCCGGTCGGATAGATTAATATTAATTAGGGGTTTAGGATATTTTAGGATCTGGGTTCTGATACCATGTTAGATTCGGGTTTATTATGGACTTCCAACTTAAAACCCATTGATAATTAGTGCAGTGATCCTAACCCTTTATATATTATTTAATGTCCCTTATAATTCCCGATGTTGGATATAATATCTCTAATACATTCTTTTTGAGATCATAACACTTTCTTTATTTTTACATTCTTTCTTTTTTTTCTATTTTTATTATTTCCTCCATATTGAAATGTAAAATGTTCTGGATGAATTTTTTTCATATAAATTAAATTAAACAAACCAATTATAAAATAAACCACGATATATAATTGGTTGTATAGTTTTTAATAAAGTAAAAAACTACATAAATCATTGAAAATATCTTATATTTTGAAACATCAAAAATTCTTTTAAACATCTTATAATTAGAAATAGAGGAAATCATATTTTTGGTCAAAGACTCGCGTACAGAATCTTACAAATAAAAATCTCTAATGCCTGTTTTTTAGCCGATTGCTCTTAATCTCAGACTCATGTAACTGTGTCAGTACATTTTTAAAGTTTTAAGAATTTTACCAACACCATCGATGTATTGTACCACTCCATCATGATAATCATGACCATCCTTCATCAGTAACCCATGATGAGATGACGCCAAATTACAAAAAGAGTAAAGGGGCCATTTCATTACATGTCTATTTTCTTCATTAGCCTCTTACTCTTTTAAGGCTTTTAACCCAAAATTAACAAAGAGCCTAATGAGCATAGTAACCACAATTTAACAACATCCACTCTTTTGGATTTATACAAGCATCTTAAAGCGCCTCCATTCCTCCTGGTTTCTTCATCCACAAAGAGAAAAATCATTAGTATTCAACTAGAATGAACCAAGATTTACTTTCTTGATTTTGATTACATGTTAAGAAACTTTGCATGGCCATATCCACGGCGATATACCCTTTTTTAGAAAAGAATACTCATTTTGTTATACAAAAACTAACATCTTAATGAAACAAATAAAAATCTCAAAACTATTATGGCTGTGATTGGTTAGTGCCAACAAAAAGTAGAGTAAAAGGGATATGGGCCCATTAAACTAGAGTAAACTTTTTCGTTGCTTTTATGGAGTGAAAATATTATCACTGGAAAAAAAAAACATGTGATAACAAAAAAATGTTTACTCCAAATGTGATGGGTCCAGAGTAAAAAGTTTTACTCCAAATCGATAACAAATATGTGAGACAAGAGGTTCCAATAGAGATTTTTATAAACATAACAAATATCTAATCTTACTAAGTTGAATTCAAAATATCTCCACCTTGGCAACTGTTGCCATGCCTAGTGTTGCTCGTTGAATGGCGTGTCTTTACGCTTCTCTATTATGGATACATATAAGCTGGTATAACTGCTTGCACATTCTGCACAAATCGCCTCAGCATCCAGATTAGCCAACTAGGAAGTTTCTAACTATAAAAATGTCATAAGCTATGTTGTTGTCGCGAAAGACAGAAGCATGCCCTAACCATAGTCATTCAGATCATCAAAAACATCCCTCCAAGCTTTGTTGGTATCTCAAACAATTTAAGTTTTTTTTTTTTCTAGAGTTTTCAAACCATCTGGGAAAAGAACTTATCACCGTTATCAACTTAACCAAACCTTGAGACTATGAAACTATCCCTACACTACACATGAGTCTAATAACTAAATTCTTTAGTTCCAGTCTTCCGAGCATGCAAGATCTCACAAAACAACTAAAAGGGTACTAAATTAACTGCAGACCTTTGATGTAAAAGTAATATGACCATGTGTTGAACCGAGGGTGGAAGGAAGGGTTGAATTTCTCAGAGGCTAGCTTGTGAACCTACAGAAAGATATGAGAAACTCCATAATCACAAAGTTAATCACATACAAAACTCGGTTAAGTTATTTCCACATTGCCATTATCAGAAGACGCCTCATTTATTTATCAACTCTACAGAAACCTAAACTCTGATCCTGTTCCTTATGATACAAGTAACCATTAAAACCTGGAATCTCTTTATTACTTGGAGAGTAAGCGAGTCAGAGAAGAAGTATCAAAAGACAGGAGAAGTACAAGTGAAGTGTTGACAAACAAGAGCCACTACTTTCTCAGAGTTTTTCTTTCTCTTCGCCATCTCAGCTACATTACTATTATACTCTTCCCAAACCTTGTCTCATCACAACTTGAAGGATCTATTTGAATCACTAGCTCAGCAAAAGCACCCCAAAATATCACAAATTTATTGTCCGTTGATCTGAAAAATGGGAACCAGTTTAAGCTTCTTACCGTTTTATTAAGAGCATATACTGACTGTGCTGCGGAAAACATGTTGTTGAGCTCTAGAGAAGACTTACAACCAAGCAATATAACTTGTTTGACAGAAAAGAGATCATATCTGTGGGCAACACATCAAGAGCACCACCACAGCTAGAGATGGCAATTGGGCTCTCCCATCCCATCCCGTCCCGAACCACTGCGGGTTCGGTTTCTGGCGGTACACGGCGGGCCTGTCCCGCGCGGGATGCGGTCCTCAAACTAGCTGCCCATTCCTGTACCGCGAAATATCTAGGTCTTCGCGGGCCGTCCCGCAGGACATTGAATATTACATTGCTTGTTTCTACATGCACAAACAAACATAGACAATAATTGAGTTTGAGCTTACACATGATCGAGCATAATCTTACAAGATCAATACGTTAAACTTATACAAAACAAATATTTTTATTATCATTTATGATGGCTTGAAGAAGCTCCACCAGCGCAGATCAGAGATGTTTGAGAGACCGGAAGCATCATCGACCCTGAAACCACCATCAACGGAGCTCCATAATGTCTCATTCTCTCTCTCTCTCTCTCTCTCTCTCTCTCTCTCTCTCTCTCTCTCTCTCTCAGAAAGCTTCAAAATCCCGCGGTTAACCCATCCCGCTTTGAGCCCATCCCACTTTGAACCCGTCCCGCTTTGAACCTGTCCCGCGAGCTGGGTTTTAAATAGCGTGTTGCGAACAATGGCGATGAGGTGCTCGACTCTCGCCAAGCGCCATGGCGAGGCAAGTCGATCGCCATGTGTAACACACATGCACAACCGTAATTATATATATTTCTAACTTTGAAGCTGTGTTAACCAATTTATAAACACAGTAGAGAGAAACCAAAACATTAATTCCATTGATACCTTAAAAGCTTAAAGCTAAAACACCAATCCAAAAGTACTAAAATCTAAAATAACAGAACTAGAAAACCTAAAACTCTAAAATTTTCGATCCAGAGTTTTTGATACATAAGAAGATATAGTATACGAGAACAGAGATTTAACAGTAAAAGGAAAAAGCTGATGAAGAACTTAGGAGTTGTATAACTATAATACAGAAGACTGGATTAGGGTTGTCTATAGATTATATTAGACAGCAGAGCTTACATAGTAAACTAAGTTGGGTTAGTATCAAAATATGTACAAACCAAGTTGGTTTGAGAAGAATCAGTGATGCGTCGCTTCTAACGACTTATAAATAATAGTAAAGCGCTTAATAGCGAGCGCCATGTGTGCCTCGCCTGGCCTTTAGGTGTTAATGCAGTGTACACACCGCTACACTTCGCCACGCGCCATGGCGAGGGAGGCGTTCGCTTTTTAAAACCAAGTCCGCGAGACCCACAATTTTGCGGGTTTATCAAATGTAGGCCCAATCCCCCCCCGCAGCAAGTCTTTACGGGCCAGACCCGCGGTCCAGGTCCTTGATTGCCATCCCTAACCACAGCCATCACTCTTAACCTCAACTCGAAGACTGCCTGTGAAAACAACAACAGCAAAGGGACACAATAATCTTTAGTTTAAAGAGCATCAGTGCATAACAACGAATAGAAAATGGAGTTAGTTGTTTGTTTGTTTGTTTAATTAATATCAGAAACAGAGTTTCCTGATTGCATGTGTGCACCGCACCATCATGATCTTTTCCTTGAGCATTGAACTAGGCTCTTCCTTGGTCGAGAGAGAACTCATAGCCATAATTAAGCTAGCAAGGATTTCACTTACTTGGGTCTCTTGAAGTTTAATGGCCCATTTAAGTTTAATAGCCCATCTAGAATTCTATAAGCAATCGAGCC
>NC_079513.1:2021493-2032187 GCF_000801105.2 Raphanus sativus | reverse complement strand
TAATAAAAACTCATAAATTAAATAAAAATCAGAAACCATCATAGTCACTAGTGATATAGTTGAAATTGTTATTGTCCACGATGATATGATATATTTTTTGAAAAAATATTATAATTAAAAAAACTATTTTGAATTTTGAATTTTCTATTTTTTAAAAAAGTTTATGAACTTTTTATTTAGTTCTTCTCTATTTAAATTTAATCTTATTTATTATTAAATTTTTAGTTATTTTTATTTTGTTAAAATTTTAGAAAATTATTTAATTTTCTTAAATTTTAATTTATTTTTTATTATGTTTTCATTTTTGTGAATTTTATTAAAAATTTCGATTTATTTATTATTTGAATTTATTAATTTATTTATTTTGTTTTTTATTAATTAATTAATTATTTTTGAAAAATTACCTGCTGAACCGGTCAACTTTTTGCTTTGGAGGTTTTTTGTGATACAAATGTCACTTTGAAGGTTAAAAGTGTTAGTGAAAAAACTTTAAATATGTGCTAGTAAGTGACACTTTGAGCGTCTTTATGCGATTTTCCCTTTCAAAATATATTGACGTTTAAAGGAGTTTTTAACTATGTTACATGGAAACATAAATTAATACGTGAAAGCGGAAACATATGCAAGTGCAGAAATGAAATTTTGATAAAGATTAGAAAATGGATACGTGTTTGAAGCATATATCTAAATATATATAATTTATTTTATAAAATTTAGAGATAAAAATTATATGACTTAAATTTAAAATAAAGCATTTATTTATTTATTATAATTTTGAAATGATTTCATATTAAAGCTGTGAAATATACATAAATTAAGTTTAAAAGAAATTATTATATTAGTTATTTTTACGATACTTTATAAATAATTGACACAATATATTTGAATATATGATATATCTTTAATAAAAACCTCAATGCATAAAGATAATTTATAGTATTAGTTTTAATATTTGTATGTTTCTATTCTCTCTATTTTATCACTATTAAAATTTGGATTTTATATAAATTTAAAACTAAATTATATTTTTATTGGTTTTGTGACATTATGTTTAAAAAAAAAGGAAATGTGATTCTAAAATAGAATCATAAGCTTCCAACGTGTTTTAAAAAGAATATTTTAGAAACGTTTTAGAAGCGAGATTTCATAAAATTCCACAAGATTCCGATTCTGAAGCGGAAAACGGACGTCCGATAAAACTTCTGTGCAACCTAGGTTTTTAATATTTTAAAATAGATTATGTTTCATATTTTAATATAATTTTTATTTTATTTAAAGTTGTATAACCAAAATATTTTATAGTGTATTTTGTAATTAGTTTAAAAATTTAATTTATATATTTTAATCATATTTTTAACAGAAAACAAGATTTTTAGTAATGGTGTGTTTTTCTAAAATTTAAAGTAGTTTGAAACAGCTATTAACTGTACAAATTACAATATGTACACTAGCAAATGGCGGTTTGAGTGGCTATCTTCGAAAGCTGGAATTATTTGTTTGTTTTTTTAAATATAGAAGACTATCCACTCGTACTATGAATGGTGATGCAGATAAAAAATACAAATAAAATAGAAAATATAAATCAAGTAGAACAAATACAAATCTAACAAATCTTATTAATTTATATTTCATTTGTTCTACTAAAATAAATGTTTTGGAATTTTTTTTTTATAAAGATAAAATTTTTGTGTTCTCAAAAAATTGTAAATTTAAAGAAAAATGACTTTATTGAATAACTATTAGTTACAATTATTAAAAATTAAAAATTACAGAAAATGATACTTTTATTATAGTTATTTAATGTGTTTCTAATACGTGTAAAAACACTATAAATATATTTTTATGGAACAAAGAGAATATGTAAAAACAAAATATGTTTGATATTTCATTGTGCAAAAGTATTAAGTAATTATAAATAACTCTAAATTCTACAAGTATATGCAGTTAAAATATGAAAATATATGCATAAATTCATTAAAATATTTATATAAAATTATTAATTACTTCTTGAAAATATTATACATAATTTTTATTTGTCATATATTTTAGTAGGATAGGAAAATAACATCAGTAACTATATATTGCAACAAAATTATAATAAACAAGAAGACATAAACTAAATATGTATAGTTTTCTATAAGCGTATTTATAGAAGATAATATAAATTGGTTCAGTTCGTCGCATTGTCAGATTCATTTTTCTTTTTGTCCATTCCTATTTAAGCCCTACTAATAATACCCAATTCCAGTTTTCTTTGGATCAACTACCTAGTTCCAGTTAATGAATCTATTACCTACAATCTAAAGTTCTAGACCAGTGATGACTTACACTAATCCTAGAAAGTAAACAACTAATTACCAGATTTGAAATCATGTGTACAGTGATGACTTACATTAATCCTAGTAAGTAAACTACTAATTAACAAATTTGAATATTTTTGAATAATTTTGATTAATTTTATTTCAATTTAGTGTTTTCAGAATTCAGTTCAAATCAACTATCTGTTTATACTCTACAAAATATTTTAAAATCTAAATTACTAAAGAAAATTAAAAAAATTGAGCATTTTAAAATTTATAATTAACTTCCGAAATATACATTAAATTGAATACTTTAGCTATTTATTCATGTTTAAGATATTTATTTGTTATTTCATGTATTAATTAGAATTTATGATATTTATTTGAGATGATTTTGAAATTTTTTGAGTTTATAAATTTTTTTTCAAATATCCATTTGGTTCAAGTAAAACTCAAAATACAGTATAACTAAACTCATTCAGATATTCATATTGAGTTTAGTTTGGATTCCTTTTGAGAAACTACTTAAAATAAATAAGTTTGTTACAACTTTTCAAAAATATCTTAACGTTTGGATTTAAGATTTATTGATTATTTTTAAGGTTCAATATGGTGGGGTTGAGTTTATTAACTTTTATAAATGCTTATTGATATTTATAAATGATTTTAAAAAGTTCATTTAGTTATTTTCATCATAAATTTAGGGTATTTATGAAAATGGTCATTTTAAGATAAAATTAAAAATAGTATCAAATTTACGGTAAATTTTTTTTCCTTTCTGTATTGGTTCAGTTCGGATTGTCGGATTTGTTTTACCTACAATCTAAAGTAGAGACCAGTGATGACTTACGCTAATCCTAGCAAGTAGAGATGGCAATTGGGTTCTCCCGTCCCGTTCCGTCCCGAACCGCTGCGGGTTCGACTTCTGGCAGTACACGGCGGGCCTGTCCCGCGCGGGATGCGGTCCTGAAACTAGCTGCCCAATCCCGTACTGCGAAATATGCAGGCCTTCGCGGGCCGTCCCGCGGGACATCGAATATTACATTGTTTATTTCTACATGCACAAATAAACATAGACATGAATTGATTTTTATCTTGCACATGATCGAGTATACTCTTACAAGATCAATACATTAAGCTTATACAAAACAAATGTATTTATTATCATTTATGATGGTTTGAAGAAGCTCTACCAGTGCAGATTAGAGGCTCTTGGGAGACCGGAAGCATCATCGACACTGAAACCACCATCAATGGAGTTCTATAGTGTCTAATCTCTCTCTCTCTCTCTCTCTCTCTCTCTCTCTCTCTCTCTCTCTCTCATGTGAAAGCATAAATGGAGACTTAGGATTGTCGCAAAATCCCGCGGTTTAACCCATCCCGCTTTTGACCCGTCCCATTTTAAGCCCATCCCGCTTTGAACCTGTCCCGCTTTGAGGCCCGCGGTCCAGGTCCTTGATTGCCATCCCTACTAGCAAGTAAACAAACTAGTTAACAAATTTGAATCATGTGTACAGTGATGACTTACATTAGTCCAAGCAAGTAAACCACTAATTAACCAATTTGAAATCATGTGTGCAGTGATGACTTACACTAATCCTAGGAAGTAAACTATAATTAACCAATTTGAAATCATGTGTGTGATCTGTAATTCCATAAATGATTAGACCATATGCACACAGACTACATGTAATGAGTGGTTCGGTGGTATAATCATGATTAAGACTACTAACTAAATTAGTGACCTACACAGACTCTACATAGCCGGCGTCCTCACATGGGCAACTTTATTAAAGGTCTCACATGGACACTGTCTCCTGTCTTGTCACACTAGGCTTTGTCTCTCCACCACTTCCACAGTTTATATATACCAAAACCTCCATCCTTTCTACTCAGATCACACTCACTTTAAACCAAAAAAATCTCAAACCTCTCTGATGGATCTCCGGTTACCATCTAAGGTTCTTGAGCACATCTTCTCCTTCGTCGACTCCAACGAGGATCGAAACTCTGTTTCTCTGGTCTGCAAGTCATGGTTCGAGACCGAGCGGCTAACTAGAAAAAGGGTCTTCGTCAGAAACTGTTACGCGGTCACTCCCGCGGCGGTTGCACGGCGGTTCCCGGGGATGAGGTCTCTGACTCTTAAAGGGAAGCCTCACTTCGCCGACTACAACTTGGTTCCTGACGGTTGGGGTGGTTACGCTTGGCCGTGGATTGAGGCTATGGCGGAGAAGAGCCCGTCTCTTGAAGAGTTGAGGTTGAAGAGGATGGTTGTGACTGATGAATGCTTGGAGAAGATCGCTGCTTCTTTCAAGGACTTTAAGGTTCTTGTGTTGACTTCTTGTGAAGGTTTCTCTACTGATGGTCTTGCAGCCATTGCAGTAGCTTGCAGGTTCGGTTCAAAACACACAAATAACCTCTATTCTTTATTTTGGATAATTCAGATTATTTAATAAAAATATTTAGATATTTTAGAATAATTTTGCTTAATTCCGGTATATTTTAATATTTTTTAAATATTTTAAGTATTTTTAATATTTTTAATAAAAAATTTAAATATATATATATATATATGAGTGATTTTGATTAATATTCATAGTAGCACCATATATGAAGAATATAGCCATACATGAAAAGCTGTGTCAATTTGGTACCAAACTAGACAACGATCTCTTTTTCAGTGCGTGAGAAATAATTAACATATACTCGATATCATACTATACTATATTTGTCCAATATATAGTACAGAAAAATTATTTTATAACAACAACTATCATGAAGAGCATGAAGAAAATAAAAAGGTTGAAAAAGATGAAAGGTTTGTAGAGAATACACTATACCCTAAACTTAAACTATATACCCAAACTATATACCCTAAATCCAAGCCATATACTCTAAACCGTAAACCCAAACCAAACCAAAACAATATACCCTAAACCCAAACCCTAACCCAAACCATATACCATAAACCCAAACCATATACCCAAACTATATACCCTAAATCCACACCATATACCCTACACCCTACACCCAAACCAAACCCAAACAATATACCCTAAACCCAAACCTAAACCCAAACTATATACCCAAACCATATACCCTACACCAAAACCCCAAACCCTAAACCCAAACCATATACCCAAACTATATACCCTAAACCCAAACCCTATTCCTAAACCCTATTCCTAAACCCTAAACTCAAACTCTTATCTATTACGTGACTATGCTATACATGTTATGGTATAGAATACTCAACACATCCATAAACTTTGTATGTATAAAATTCTCCAAAATTTCCTTAGAGAGAAATGATGAGTGGCGACGGTGTTGGAGAACAAAACAGTGTAACTGATCAAGTAATGAGTAAGAAGAATCAAGAGGCAGAGAAGGAGATACAAATTCCAAAAGAAAAGAAAAAGAAATGTATTGTACTATACTGTAATTTAAAATAGTATGGAACATATGACGCATGTTTGTTTTGAAAGTTTGTTTTGAAAGTTTCAAAATATATGTTTGGTTTGGAACCATGTACCCTAAACCCTAAACCCTAAACCCAAACAATATACCCTAAATCCTAAATCAAAACTTTAAACCCAAACCATATACTCAAACTATATACCCTAAACCCAAACTCTAATCCTAAAAACTAAACCCAAACTTTTATCCATTATGTGACTATGCTATACATGTTATGGTATGGAATACTCGACACACCCACAAACTTTGTATATATGAAATTTTCTAAAATTTTCTTAGAGAGAGATGATGAGTGACGACATTGTTGGAGATCAAAACAGTGTAACTGATCAAATAGTGAGTAAGAAGAATCAGGAGGCATAATAGGAAATACAAATTGCAAAAGAAAATAAAAAAAATATATCGTATTTTACTGTAATTCAAAATAGTATGGAATATATGATGTATGTTTCTTTTGACGTTTGTTTGTTTTGAAAGTTTCAAAATATGTTTGTTTTGAAAGTTTCAAAAAATATTAAGTTTAGAAAAAAATCTATGTTTTTATTATATAAAATACAAAATTCAATAATTATTTTAATAGAAATTTAAAGCAATTAGAAGTTGATGGAGAAGACATCTTTGTAAGAAGAAAAGAAAAAGAAAAAAAATTGGTTACACCTAAATGTGTGATTGCCAAGGCTAATACAGCCATTAATACACAAATATCATAGCACTTTCTTTGTTATGGGTATACAATCAATATAAATCCTACAATGGATATGAGGCCATATTTCCCTATATATATATATATATATATTTGGTTTTTCAGTTCAATTATTTTAGATATATAAATATAGGAACGGCTTGAACATTTGATGATTCGTCCAATTTCAATTCGGGTTGTTACAAGTTTCATAACTAACAACTTTTGGTTTCTTCTTGTCTGAATTTAAAAAAAAAACAGGAACCTGACAGAGCTGGAACTGCGAGAGTGCATAGTTGAAGATCTTGGAGGAGACTGGCTTAGCTACTTCCCAGAGACTTTGACTTCTCTAGTCTCTCTTGACTTCTCTTGTTTAGACTCAGAGGTTAAACTCTCAGACTTGGAGCGTCTGGTGAGCAGGTCTCCAAACCTCAAGTCTCTCAAGCTGAACCGAGCTGTGAGTCTACACGCTCTCGGGAGCTTGCTTTGTCTAGCTCCACAGCTGGTTGAGCTTGGCACAGGTTCTTTCTCAGATAAGCTGGATCAAGAAGCGGTTTCAAAGTTAGCACAAGTTTTTACAGAGTTGAAGGAGCTTAAGAGCTTGTCTGGTCTTTGGGATGTCCTCCCTGAGTATATTCCACTTCTTTACTCTGTTTGTCCTGGTCTTACCTCGTTGAACTTGAGCTATGCTACTGTCCAAATGCCTGATCTTGTCGAGCTTCTTAGTCGATGTTCCAACTTGCAGAAGCTATGGGTAAGTATCATGCATTCCTGTAATTCATTTTTTTTTCTTGGAATCTCTAAATCATATTTTAAATTATTTGATTATTTTATAATTAAATATAGTTAAAATTGATAAGTATATGAACTATATTACATAAGTTCGGGTATCTATTTGGTTTTCGGTTCTGTTTTTCTTGGTTCTAGAGATATAGATCCATTTGGAATGGTTTTCAGTTTGGTTCTTCGGTTCTGGATATTTGGTTTTTGGTTCTGTTTTTTTTGTTCTAGAGATATAAGATCGGTTCGGAATGGTTTTCAGTTTGGTTCTTCGGTTCTGGATATTTGGTTTTCAGGTTCTGTTTTTTTTCAGTTCTGTTTTTTGGTTCTAGAGATATAAGATCCGTTCGGAATGGTTTTCAGTTTGGTTCGTCGGTTCTGGATATTGGGTTTTTGGTTCTGTTTTTTTTCGGTTTTTTTTTTCTAGAGATATAAGATCGGTTCGGAATGGTTTTCCATTTGGTTCTTCGGTTCCGGATAAACATGCCATGCCTATTTACTATGTTGGTTTCTTACTACTAAATGAGATGTTTCCTCACAGGTAATGGACTTGATAGAGGACAAAGGTCTTGAAGTTGTTGCCTCGTCTTGTAAGGAGCTGCGAGAACTAAGGGTGTTTCCATCTGGAGCTGATGTCGATGAAACAAATGTAGCTTTGACTGAACAAGGTCTGGTCTATGTGTCTGAAGCCTGTCCAAATCTTGAATCTGTTCTCTACTTCTGCGCCCAGTTTACGAACGCAGCTTTGGTTACCATAGCAAAAAACCGTCCAAATCTCAAATGCTTCCGCCTCTGTGTGATAGAGCCATTTGCTTCTGATCACGAAACACATCAGCCACTCGACGAAGGATTCAAAGCGATAGTTGAGAGCTGCAAGGACCTTCAACGTCTCTCCGTCTCTGGTCTCCTCACTGACAAGGCCTTTGAACACATTGGGAGACATGGCAAGAAGCTTAAGATGCTATCAATAGCGTTTGCTGGAGACAGTGACTTGATGCTTCATCATTTGCTGTCTGGATGTGAGAGTTTAAACAAGCTAGAGATAAGGGATTGCCCTTTTGGAGACACTGCTCTGCTTGAAAACGCTGCGAAGCTAGAAACCATGCGGTCCCTTTGGATGTCGTCTTGCGGTGTTAGTTTCGGTGCTTGCAAGCTCCTGAGTGAGAAAATGCCAAAGCTAAATGTTGAAGTCATTGATGAACATTCTCCAGAGACGAGACCTGACAGCTCACCAGTTGAGAAGATATACATTTACAGAACAGTCGCAGGACCGAGAATGGACATGCCTGAGTTTGTGTGGACAAAACACAAGAATCCAGAGATTGGAGTTTCACATCTAGCCATAGAGTAAAGTTGATGTTTCAGAAGTTTCACCTTCTATTTATGTTTGTTGTCTCAACTAAAATGTTGGAATCATCAGAGCAATATAAGCATTTCAATAACTTTGTAATATGTTAAGCAAATCTCGTGTCTTTGTACTTAAGGTTTGGAATAAAAATTTCTCAATAAGATATATATTCATCAGTTTATGAAAAGAACACAACAAACACCAATGCGCTGATACCTACCTACCTGCAAAGCCGATTCAAAAACTACAAATGTTTTACCTCAAAACATGAAAGCAAGGTTGTCTTGAACATGAGGTTCTGGTTCGATCGTTATCGCACCAAATCTGAGTCTCATAAGGAACACTAGATAGTTATCTTCAACACAATAAACATAGTAAGTCATTAATTATATATCCTCAACTTTCTTCTAATCACCGTTACATACTACATAATACACATGGCACATGCTACATGCACACACTGTAGCAATCATATGATCATCCTAAAACTAACGTTCTTCCTAATCCTTCTTAATGAGTTTCTTACTGATAAAAGCAGGGTTGTAGTGACTGTTTGGAGAGAAAGACCACCGCCTCCTAATCTCTTCATGTTCTTCCTCCTTGAGTTATTCCTTGTATCATCAGTCTCCTCCTGTCCATCTCTTTGGTAAAAGTTCTTCAAGCTACAACAATACTTAAAATAATTGTTTCGAGAAAGGGGGAAAAAGAAAATTATGAATCCTAATTGTAATCGGCGGCGACTGGAGTCTCTGGACTTTTTGGAGACCCCAAAACTTAGAGGGGTGTATTGAATTAATGATTTGAGAATGGTTTGATGGATTTTAGATATGGTGGGATTCAAAGAGAGTTTGAGTAAATATAACTGGTTTTGGTAAGATTTTAAAAAAGGACGCAGAAATTGGGAAAATTGTCTTTTAAATCACGAACTTTCAAATTTGGTTGAAAAAAAGCCTGAACTTTCTCTTGGACCATTTAAAGCATCAATTTAATTTGACTAGCCATTTTAAACATCAATTTAGTTTGACTAAACCAAATTAAGCACGACGTTAACTCGGATAACAGAATGATTAAACAGAGTTAAATGTCGTCTCTAATCTCCGTTAAGTCCAAAACGACGTCGTTTAAAAATCTTTTAAAAATATGCATTTGAGTGGAATCGAACCCGTGACAATAGACACACACATGTAAGGCTCAAACCACTAGACCACTTAAATATTTTTTAACATGATTGACTAGTAATAGTTAGTATTGTGAAACCTCCAAATCATCTTATTCAACCCTAAATCCCTAATTAATTTTATAAATATTAAAAATTGTAAATAAATTATTAACTATTCAAAAATTTGTGAACATTACTAAAAATATTAAACTTATAATAATTATTAACTTAACTATAATATTAAGTTTTATTTACAAGTATTATTAAAAATACTACTTATAATAAAAATCATTTTGTTTTATTAGTAATTAAAAATCATCTAGTAATTAAAATTATAATTAACAATCATTTGGTATACTATTAATTAAAAATTATAATTAATTATTATTATAAATCAGACAAGTTATTATTAACTATAATTGTTTATTATAATTTTTAATAATACTAAAAGATTATATTTTTAAAAATCATAATTTAAAATCATTTTGTATTATTATTAGTTAAAAATATAATTAAAAATCATTTAGTTATTTATACTCACAAAATTTCAAATAACTAATAAGCTATTTACAAGTTTTAATATTTATAAAATCATTTAGGGATTTAGAGTGGAAGAAGATGATTTGGAGGTTTCACGATAATAGGTATTATTAGTCAATAAAGTTCAAAAAGTGCAAGTAGTCTAGTGGTTTGCGCGTTACATGTGTGTGTCTTTGGTAACAGGTTCGATCCACCCAGATGCGATTTTTTAAAAGATTTCTAAACGACGTCGTTTTGAACTTAACGGAGATTAGAGACGGCATTTAACTCTGTTTAATCATTCTGTTATCCGAGTTAACGTCGTGCTTAATTTGGTTTAGTCAAACTAAATTAATGTTTAAAATGGCTAGTCAAATTAAATTGGTGCTTTAAATGGTCCAAGGGAAAGTTCAGGCTTTTATTCAACCA
>NC_079513.1:1997127-2021393 GCF_000801105.2 Raphanus sativus | reverse complement strand
CGGCCACTTTGGAGGTACCAGCGACATAGGTCCAGTCCACGGCGTATATCTCGACAACCAAAGGGAGTTTGGAGTGAAACAATTTTAAAGGACTATACACTCAAGAGAGGAGTCCATCCCAATTGGATTTCCAGAACAACTTACCGGACCAAGGAGTTATGGATTTTACAAACTGGAGTTCTCCAGCCCATCCATCTGTGAGTACCCGACTTTTGAAGGAGTAAGCCCAATGAAGAAGCGGCTGAACCCAAAGCCAATCATAGGATTCAAGAGGAGTCTCTCATCTTTTCAGGAAGCCCAATATCAGGAGAAATGGCCACGGATTATGAAGTTATGCCCAATTTGCCAGAACCGGTCCAACCAGTTCTACACTTGCCTCAATTGGAAGCTAACCGGTTCAATCAGCTTCAAACCAGACATTGGCGTCCAGGAGATCATTTCAACCAATCAGGAGGTATTGAAGAAGTCCTTAGCTACACCAGAGCCCAGGAGATCAGCTGGTTCAATGAAGAGTCACTTAAATCAAACCGGAGCTAATTTATGGCAAGATTGGACAATCTTTCGGTTTGATCATTTCCAAGCTATTCCAATCCGAACCAGAAGACATCAGGAGTAAACCAAGACGTCCAGGAGACATTAATAGGAGTCCAAGAAGAGTTCTACAAGTCTATGCCATGCACCAGCCCCATTGGATCAGGAGGATCCTCATTTACACCATTTTGCCTTATTTGGGAGAAAACCGACATTAATGTCCAACAGCTCTTTTCTCCTCAGACCAGGCACGACATCAGCACTTTACCAGCATCCAAGAAGGTCCCAAGAAATGCTCTCTTATCCCCTCAAACCGTCCAGGTTTCAAGCAAAGACACATCTCTTACTTGGAGCCAAAATCCCACAAAAGGCTCCAACGGCTAGTTTTTCAATTTATTGCTTTTGTCTTTGGATTTGTTTCCTTTCTTTCTTCTTAGACCTTTATCACCATTGTATCTGAGCATTATATATAGCTCATACACGTCCATTGTAGAAAGCAACCCTTGAATTTTATGAATGAATATGCAGTTTTTCTAGTTTTCTCAAAACTATTATCTAAGTCTTTTGAGTGTTGTGAGAAGCAGCTCTTGAGCAACCTGACTTATCAAAGCCTCCTTTCACAGAGCTTTTGTGGCGTCCTCAAACCCCCCTCATTTCCATCTACTGATTTGCCTTGAGAGAGACTTCAGTCCAGCAAGCAAATCCCATATCTATCCATCTTCCATCCATTGATCTTGTTGAGAGAGACTTCAGTCCAACAACAAAGATCCCATCTCCATCAATCTATCCCTTTTCTATTTGTTTTTATTCATATTATCATTCTGATTCATATTCATATTTGCTTATGTTTGCATCATAAACTTATAAAACTCATAAAAAGGTTCACTCTTTGTTTCAGGTACCAATCCGAACTATTGGACTAAACCTCAGTTCCATATTTCCGGAAGGCCTGACCCTGTGCCCACAACAAGAAGGTAGATAGATTTCCTCCCAGAATTTCACTAATGAACCAAGCAACCCAGATTGAACCCGAGCTCTTGAAAAGCAACCAGATCAGTTTGATTGTGCACTCTTTGTTCCAGGCTCTAAGATCCCTGCAGCCTAGGCCCCCTTCATCTTTAGATAATGTTATAGTTTCCCAAGCAACCTTAGCGGAGTGGCTGCCCTCAGTAGAACCATGCCACAAGAAAGCACTGCATGGAGTTTATCTTGTTGATGCACTCCTTTGGTAAGATGAAAGTAGAGGTCCAGAAATTAGTGATTCCATTAATGACCTTATTAAGCAGAATCAACCTCCCTGCGTAAGACAAACTTCTGGTACTACATGAATTTACTTTCCCTTTGATGAGCTGGATCAACGGTAGACAGTGATGCATCGATAGCTTTTGGGATAATAGAGGGATACCAAGATAACGCACCGGTAGAGAGGCGACAGTGAGATGGCAGGTTTGAGCAATCAGATCAACCTGGTCCTGAGGGATGCCAAACGAAACAAAAGATGTCTTCTGAAGACTAACTTTGAGACCAGAGTGAGCTGCAAATTCAGCAAGGATAGAGAGAATGGCCTGAACAAAGCTTAGCTTTCCATCCGTGAAGATCAGAAGATCATCAGCAAAGCAAAGATGAGTAAGCTTTGTGGAGGAGCACTTAGCGTGGAAGCCAAACCTGCCTTCGTCAGCTCCTTTATTGAGCATGTGAGAGAGGCAATTCATTGTGATGACGAAGAGGTACGGAGATAAAGGGTCACCTTGGCGGAGACCACACCTGCCTTTGAAGAAACCTTGTACTGTTCCGTTGTAGCCAATAGTATATGAAGGGGTACAGACACAAGCTCGTAACCAGTGTAAGTAGATAGGCGGAATCTCCAAAGTAGATAGACAGATGAAAAGAAAATCTCAGTTGAGGGTGTCGAAAGCTTTCGCTATGTCAACCTTCAACGTGATCCATGGAGGCCCTGCTGGCTTGTGATATCCCTCAACGAGCTCAGTAGCAAGAATAGTGTTCTCAATCAATAGCCGTCCTTGAACAAAAGCAGTCTGGTTTGAGAGTATAAGCTCAGAAAGAATAGGTTTCAGCTTAGAGACTAGGATCTTTGATATCACTTTATAGATTGTTGAACAGCAGAAAATTGGCCGGTAATCAGTTATAGCTGACACACCCGGGTGCTTGGGAACAAGAGATAGGATGGTTGAGTTGACAACAGCCGGAAGAAAACCTGTAGTGAAGAAACAAGAGACAAAACTCAAAACTTCTTCACCAATAATGGACAAAGAGGTCTTAAAGAAACCAGAAGTTAGGCCGTCAGGCCCCGGAGTTTTATTAGGATTGAGTCTGAAAATTGTTTTGGTAATTGTTCAAGGTGTAGGCAGGGAGGACAGAATAGAGCGATGATGAGCTGAGCAGCGGAAGTCCAGGATAGCTGCGAACCAAAGGGGAGTGGAGATCGTGAGAGGCAGGATATCAGGGGCCAATATGCTTTTGAAGTGGCTGACTGCAAGCTCTCCAATAGCTATCAGGTCAAGGAGGAGCACAGACGGAAGGAGAAAGGATCTAATGGAATTTACAGCAGTTCTTACTTTCCATATGCGATGGAAATAAGAGGTATTAAGATCCCCTTCTCTCAACCAATTGATCCTTGACTTTTGACGAAAATAAGCTTCTTCAATGGCCCTTAGAAACTCCCACTTGTCATGTAATTCTTTTTCCTTTTGAAAGAGCGCAGGAGTAGGATCTTGCAATGCTTGAGCCTGCACAAGTTGAAGCAAACTATTAGCTATAACCACTCTCTCTTGAATTTTAGAAAATTTTTGATTATTAAGTTTTTTCAACACTCTTTTTATTTGTTTCAGTTTCCAGCATAGCTCTCCAAGAGTAGTAGTTTTGCTGCCGGCCTGAATCCAGAAGTCCTCCACAGTGGATAAAAACTTGGGATGCTTGGTGAGGTAGTTGAAAAACTTAAAGGGTTTAGTACCGGCTAAGGGAAGGGGAACGGCTAGATCGAGTATACAGGGAGCATGGTCTGAGATGTTAGGAGGGAGGAAAAAAGCGGAGCTGTGTAGGTAAAGGGAAATCCAAGGCTGGTTTACTAAGAGGCGATCAAGTTTTTTAGCTATAGGTGAGGAGGGCATTTATTCGACCAGGTATTTAACTCTCCTTGGTACCTCAGATCAAAAAGACCCGTCTGGAGGAGGCAGTCCGCAAAATCCACCATCGGAGAAGTCAGTCTGTCAACTGATGGAGAAGAGTGCTCAGAATAGTGGAGAATTTGGTTAAAATCACCACCAACCACCCAAGGATGGGAATCAAGAGACAGAGACTGATGGATTGCAATGATGTCCATCCAAAGGTCATCTGAGACACCATTTGTCCATCTGAAGCGAAGATTTATCATAGAGTTCGGCGAAAATAGTATTTCTGCACTCTTCCAAAATTATTAGTTTTTTTTCACATGCAATCCATTTTTATCAACATTTGTTAGTCATTTATTGCCACTTCTTAATTTTTTTTAATCTTTAGATTAATGTATACAAGAACTTGTTCGTGCTATGAAGGTATATATATTTTTAACATGGTTTTGACCTTATCATTTCACTAATTACACAGACGCACATTTGGCATCTCTTTCGGTCTACTTTTGGTTAGAAAGATACACCAAGTTTTATGGTCATTTTCTGTCTTTTTCACATATGTGTTTTCCCGAAGTATTTAGATCATCTTTAAGAATACACTTCGTTGTTTTGGGACCTCGTGGTCGAATGATAAGTAGAGGAATTTGGGATATTATCAGATTCGATTTATATGCTATATAAACTAAGTAATATTTCTCTTGAACACCTACATGGATATAAATTATAAACCATAAGTGTATACACAGAAAAATGATTTATTGCATTTTTATTTAAAGATTGGTCTGAACTCTTTCATAGATTTGGAATACCTATTAAAAATGCACTAGACAAGTTTTAAGATAAACTAGAGTTGGAATTCGCGCGCCCGCGCGGTTGTTCTTTTCCGGAAATTTATAAACTAGAAGGTGTATCTTTTTAAACTAAATGGCATTACGAATGATATATTTTTGTGATGGTTCAAAATGGTAATACTTAATGGATCAAAATGGTATATGGATCATGATTTATTTCTCTTTCATAGTAAGTAACACATTTGACAATAAAAAGTCAAAGTGACCCCATCGCCTAATTTATTTGGGTCTAACCTTATCCCTTAATTATTAACTTAAAAGGGACCATATTCCTAACTCACTCGTCATTTTTAGTAATAAGTTCGATAACAGCAACAAAATCGTGCAGGGAAGCCAAGCCACTTCTCTAGAAAACAACAAAAAAATGACGACACTCTCTAATTCAACTAAGATATTTCCTTTTCTGAAGATCGTGGTCTGGTCTCGTTTCTGCTATCCAGCAGATTTCTGAAAAAAAGCAAAAGGGTTGACGGCCAATGATAGTACTTTTAATTATTTCACCTCCTATTCCTTGATATTTATGTCTCATCTACTTGAAAATTTCATCACTAAATTAAAACACAAAAAAACAAAAACACGTTGCGACCGTCAATTTATTAGGATTTCCCTACGTCGGATTCGTATCTGGCACTTGGTTTTAATTATTTTCAATCTCCTATTCTTTGATATTTATGTCTCAACTCAAAAACACGTTGCTTCTGTCAATTTATTAGGTTCAAAATAAAGAAGGTATGAAAGGATGTTTGAGATGGTGGTAAACTGTAGAACAACTAGTATTTAAGCGAGTCTTGTTTCATCACCATTTCATCAATACAAGTTTATACTCTCTAAGTACATTTTGTGACCAAACAAGTAATCAGTCTTAAGATGGAAGGCAAAACTGTGATTTTAAGTGTGCTCATAATGAGTTTTGTCATGGCCCATAATCAAGTCGAAGCAAAGGTTTGTTGCCCGACCAAGGAGGCCAAATTGGCGTTTTATCAATGCTATCTTAGTGGAATGAGGGTGACTTGTGCAAAAAAATGTGGATGCATAATCGCTGGTGAGACATGTCCTCCGGGATATCCATATGGCACTCCGGGATATCCATATGGCACTTTCGGAAACTCTGGTAATTTAGTTTCTTTTTTTAGTGGTAGTTGTATTAAGTTATATCTTTTACAAGTTTGATCAAGATGTTGATGCAAGTTGCATGGCTTTTTATGTTTGACTCAAGGCGATATTGTCAACGAATACTGCAAGTTGGGTTGTGCATCCTCTGTGTGCGGTGCCTTAACCACTCTCCAGGACTCCGGTAAATTGCAAAAGCTCATTATTATTAAAATATAAGATTGTTGGAATAAGAGAATAGTATATTAATTCCAATATATTGTTTCGTTGAACTAGATGCAAGTGAAATTGTGAATGGAGCGGTTGAACAATGCACCAACGCGTGTGCTAATTTCTGCACCAAGGGCTCAGCTAATTCAGTTGAAACTGCCTAAGAAGCATATCCAAGATCGATCTATGTTTGTCTTGTTGTTGTTCTCCCTGTTTTCAATAATTGTCGTGTATGTGAAAAAATGCTAGACATGTGCCATTTCCTGGTTTTCTATGTTATGTAGAAGGTCATCGATCCCTAGATTGTTATCCCTTCTACTTGCTATGTATCTAAATAAAGAATAATGTTTCCTTCTCAACTATCATCAAAACAAACTCTTTGATTAAATCAGTAATACTATACATTCTTTACCAGATAAAACAGCTTCTTTTGATTCATATATAATCTTTGAAATATGTACTTTGATTTCTCTAAGCTTCCAGTTGTTCTACAACTATTTTGTAGATATCTTAGACGATAAGTGTTTATAGTTGAAGATAAGAAACTGCAGCTTATCGCTGAGAAAGAAACCAAAGGAGCTGTTTACTCTCTCAATGCCTTCAACTGAAAGCTACTTTCTGCTATCAATCAGAAGATTCAGTTATACAAGTGGACGCTGCGTGATGATGGCACTTGTGAGTTACAGTCTGAATGTGGATATCATGGACACATCCGAGCTCTCTATGTACAGACTCGTGGAGACTTTGTCGTTGTTGGTGATCTCATGAAATCAATCTCCTTGCTGATCTATAAGGTATGCAGCTCTCTTGTGCTTAAAACCAATAGCTTTGGATGTCCGCGGTTTGAGATAATCTACCTTGGTGCTGAGAATAACTTCAATCTGCCAACAGTGAAGAAGAACAGTGAAGGTGCTACTGATGACGAGCGAGGGAGGTTAGAGGTAGTTGGGGAGTATTACTTAGGGGAATTTGTGTACAGATTCTGCCATGGATCACTAGTAATGAGCTACCTGATTCAGAGATTGGTCAGATCCCAACTGTTATCTTTGGTACAGTCAATAGAGTGATTGGAGTGATAGCTTCACTGCCTCAAGAACAGTATGTTTTCTTGGAGAAACTGCACTCGAGTTTGAGGAAAGTGATTAAAGGAGTTGGAGGATTGAGCCATGAGCAATGGAGTTCGTTTTATAACGAGAAGAGAACCATGGAAGCGAGAAGTTTCTTGGATGGGGAGTTGTTTGAATCGTTTCTTGATCTGAGTAGGAACAAGATGGAGGAGGTGTCTAAATCCATGAACGTTCAAGTGGAGTTGTGTATGACAGTTGAAGAGCTCACTAGGTTTCACCAAAACCCTTATCAAAATCTATGCCATAAGCTCCGTTTATGCTTTCTTGAGTTAAAAGTTGAGAAGTTATGTAATCAGTATAAAGTTCGGTCTTATTCATTATGACTTCAAGGTCTCTTTATATAACAGTCATAAGGTCCTAATCATTAAAGCCCTCATCAAATCAATGCCATAAGCTTTTGAAGTTTGGTTGAGTTGTTGTCTTTGTAATAACTTGGCTCAAGCGTCGTATGTCTTGATCAAACCAACTCTCTTTGTAGTCCTTGAAAGGGGTGGGGATATCGGTTTGGTTTGGGTTCGGTTTGGTTTGGTTAATTTGGGTTTTATAAAACTCAACCCAACTAAAACCAAAGTAGCTTTGGTTTGGATTCGGTCTGGGTTTAGTTTGGTTCAGTTTGGTTCGGTTTGGTTTAGATTTAGTTCGATTTGGTTTAGATTTAGTTCGATTTGGTTTTGATTTAGTTCGGTTTATTTTATTATGGTTTAGTTTGATTCGGTATAGTTTGGATATGTAAATTATAAAAGATAAAGTGAGAATATAATTTTTGCTAGTTAGAAAATTCATTACTAAAAGTCAGAAACAATGTATCCAAAAACTAAAAATACCAAACAATAACTTTGTTACATAATTTTACTTTTAGACAATGGATATTGGAGAAGAACGAGACAAGACGGCTACGATTTAGATGCTTATAGTTTTTAGGTTTTGTTTTGAGTACAATCTTTAGGAATTATGATTAGAAAATATATATAATAGTATTATTTGAATCATACTTAGAATCTTTTAAAAATATATGGAAGTTAATAAGAAATGGAAAACAAAACTTCAACTAAAATTTACAATATGTTAATATATATATATATATATATATTTATAGATAAAACTATGATGGATTATCGGTTTGGTTTGGTTTGATTCAGTTTAAATCCACACCAAACCAAACCAAACCATTCGGGTTGAAACATGAACCAATTGGGTTATATAAAGAACACAGTTTGGTTTGGGTCGGTTTAATTTTGGTTGGATCGGTTCGGTTCGGTTCGGGTATTTTGTCCACCCCTAGTCTTTGGATGGAAACACAAAAAATTGTGAATCACTATGTCAAAGTATAATTTATCAATTAGCTTAGTTAAAATTTTGTATGTACTCTCTTATATAATATTCTCCTAGGTCTGGACATTTACCGGACCCGGGAAACTAAACCAAAATCTACCCGTAAATATATGTGTTATTTGGGTCACAGTCCATGGTAAAGTACATATTTGATTGTTTTAGACCCGCGGATCCCTGTTCGAGTGCGGATCCTACCCGAAAGTCGATCGGTATCCGAAGTATCTGAAATGTTTTATGATATTAGATATATTTGAGTATTTTAGATATATTTTAGGTATTACAGATACTTGTAAAGTTTTTGGTTCGTATTTTCGATTTAGTTTCGGGTTTCAGGCAAAATTCAATATCTAAACAATATTTTGGGTATTTTTTTGGTTTTTCGGATCAGATTTCAGACAAAAGTTTGGGTTTTGGGTATTTGAATATTTTTGGTATTTATTTGGGTTTTCAAGTTTTTTGTGTTTTGATATTTTTCTAGGTTTTCGGATACTTCGAGTTTTTCTGGTCTTAAATACCCAAATCAATCCAGTCCGTTACATATCCAAAAACTATAGGTGGATATATCTTTCTATTCCTTCACACTGCACATGTTTTGTTATTATATAATCTTGTTGTTGATTTGTTAATCCGCAGAACTGCGTGTTCGGAACTTCTAAAAGTCTTAAAGAGTGGCGGATCTAGAATCTTTTAGAGTCGGGGGCACATATTCTACAAATATAATATGTTTTCAATAAAAATGTTATATATTTAATTCACAATACTGCATTAAAAATAATTTTATAAAATATATATACATTATCAACAAAATTCTAAAACTACTAGATTTATCCAATTAATTACATTTTAAAATATTTATTTTCAAACAAAAAGTATATAAATATAATTTAAATTCTAAGGTGACAAAATATTCAAATCTATTTTTATGGCATCGATTTGCTTGCTGGTATGTTTAAACCTAGGAAAAGAAGACTAATAGAGAAAAAGGAAAAAATCAATCCACACTAAAGCTGATATCATTTAGTGTCAGAAATAATTTTTTAATAAAGACCGACCCACGTAAAAGAAAAGAAAGTTTGCTCAATCATGGGAACCACATAAAAGGGAAAAAGAGAAACAACAGAAACTTTGACGGAGGATTGAACAAGGTAAAGAAACTCTAACGGAGCTACACTAAACCACTACGCCACCTAACGACAACTAGTAAGCCTAAACAAAAAATTATATATTTAGTAGGGGGCATGTGACCCCGTACCTTACAACGTGCGTCCGCCCCTGGTCTTAAATTTATCGTCGGATTAGTTTTTATTCTTTATATGATTTTCTTCAGATGATGAGTTGTTATATTTTTAGTGCTCATGTTTTCTTAATCGACATGGGTTCTTGTTTAGTAATAGAGTTTATATAGTTTAATGATTCTTTTTTTTAATATCAATTCATTCATTTTTCTTGCTTTTCTTTTTAAAGATGTTAGATTTCCATCCGCGCTTTTGGAGCATGGATTTGATTTTTATTAAAAAAAAATTGGTATTTAAGTATTACTTGTTGAATTTTGATCTATATATTTATGCTAAAATATATATTAAGTGTTTTTATATCCGACCCGGATTTACGATTGAATCGATAAACCTAATGATCTATATATAATCGGATTAAATTTTAATTAAAAATCCACTAACTAAAAATCTGATAAACCCGATAAAAATCTAAAAAAACTTTATCATTAACCCCTGTTCTAAAACGCGACCGCAGAGACCGTATAATCGGCGGTTAAACGTAAATCTGTAAGCTACCGTGGCGCTTTGACCCAATTCGCCCAAAAACTCGAGTTCTTCACAAAAAGTTTGATTTTTCTAAAATTTAAGCTTAAAATCATAAGTATCGTTGTGAATCTATCATAACTAAGCATAAACATCAGAAAATCCGTGAAAAGGTGGAAGAATCGTGAAAAAAAAAGTTGAAAACGCAGAAATTAGGGTTCTTGTACGACAGATAAAAGGAAGAAGATGATGGCATTTTGGTAAATTTGTATTCATTAAAGAAAAATTAGAAAAAAAAAACAAAACACTCGGTTGAACCCGCGTCCTCTGCATAAAACACAGGCACTCGAACCAATAGACTAACGTAACTTCTTTGTATGACAACACATTTACTAATATATACGATAAGCACATAAAATTAAGGGAAAATTTGGATAAATACATCTATATGAGATTTTATTTTGAAAACTACACTTTTATTTATTTTTTTTTTGAAAACTATACTTCTATTTATGTAAAATTACTGAATTATCCTATATGAACAAATATAATTATCCTAAAGATTTTTTGATGTAAATAATACTCCTAAATCGGTGTAATATCTTATTATACTATTTTTACATTTATTTGGATTAAAAAAAACCTTTTTACTTCTTCTTTTCCGTATCATCTCTTTCCTCTCTATCCTTTTTTAGGTCTCCATTTACGTGTATCATCATCATCTTCTTCATCTAGTTCTCCATTTTTGTATTGTTTATATATGTTTGTGTTCTTTTTTCACCAATATTTTTGGTGTAATTTAATTTTGTATATTCTCGCCATCTAATATCACAACATCGTCTCTTTAATTTGTCCAGCCAACATCTAGAACCGCAGTAGTTTCATCACATGATTTCTTATCATATTAAGATTGTTATTACATCTATTGAAAGAAAGACCTGAATAAACTTTCTATAGCTTTTTGATTTTCTTTTGATTCAGAAGACATCAAAAGCAATATTCTTTACAGTACCGACGATCTATATATGTGTCACATGAGTGATGGATCTTCTAAGCAACTTTCCAAAGCATGTTTAGAATGCTCAACGCATTGAATTTAGACCCTGGAAATTTAGACTAGTTTGCTCATCATATACATAAACACCAACTGAACGTCAACCCGCGAACAATAAGTTGGGATACATTTCCTTTGAAATTGAAAGAATGAAGTAAATAAGCATATAAATCCAAGAAACTTTGCACCAGTTCTAAAATCCACATACATTGATGTTGCTCTGGTAGAATTTTGTTTTATCCGACTATAATATAGATCTACGAGGATACATGAAATCCGGAAAATTGTATTTTCATAAATATAAACAATAATCACTACTAGAAAAACTGTGGTTAGCTACAAATTAGCCACAAAAAATAATTTGTTGCTGTTTTTTCGCCACAAATTGCTACAAAATAGCCACACTTTTTAAAAAGTTATAATTCGTAGCTAATCAGTGGATTTTTGTGGCAAAATAGCTACTAAATATAATTTGTGGATATTTGAAGAAAATGAGCTACAAATAACTACAAAGTAAATTGTGGAAATCCTAACCCACCATTAGCCACAACACAATCGTGGAAATATATAGTCACAACATATTTTGTGGCTATTCGAAGAAAAAGTAACCCCTAAATATACCCTAAATCATAAGTTTAAAAATTTTCAATTATAAATTTAAATCTTAAATCCAAAACTTTTTAAAATATATGATAATTAATATATCAAAATAAAATTCAACACTTATAGTTAACAAATTTTTAATAAATAAATTTATATCACACTTTGATTTGAACCCCAAACATATCTCAAACAATAACTATATTATCAAACATAAATCTTTATTTTAAAATAAACTTTAAATCTTAAATCTCACACAAAAAACAGAAATATGGTTTTTCTTGAATGAGTTATCAAAACACATATTGATAGATTATATATGTTTGTACAAAATAGATCAATGTTTCTTAGATAACATATAACAAGGTAGTGTTTGTGATATAGCTAAAACTATGATCTAACTCTCATTAAAAAGTTTATAAGTTTATAAAAAAGTTTAAATCATAACTCAAAATTTTGACCTCAAACTCTTTCATAAATCTCAAACTCTAAACTACACAAGTTTATGGCTTAAACATTAAACTACATTAAATAAAAACATACAGATGTTATAACTTCCAAATCCAAAATTTTGAAACTGTAAACCTTAGCCCTAAACCCTGACTATAACATAAATCCAACTATTAAACTTTTAAATCATAAAACTAAAATATAGTGTTAAGTAGTAAAGTAAAGAGTATTGTATCATATAATTGAATTCAAAGTAGTTATACATATATAATTAAATGTGCATAAAGTAAAGTACCAAAACTATTAGCTTTTTTATTGGCTAATATCATATTGCAAGGATTGGCAATCTCCACCATTGATTATAGCGTTTGATTATATTAGTTTAATAATGATCCAAATCTGCGCCCTTTCTCCTAATTGGCTAATACATGACTCCCAAAATTGCCATCTCAGCCATTAATTTCATTTTAATCTAAGGGTCAAAACTTTTTTGGTTTTCTCTACTCTCTCCGACATTTTCTTTCTCCTTTCTCCTCATTCATTTCTTCTGCAAACAGAAGATATCTCTCATTCAATTGTTTCTTTCTCTTCCTTTCTCAAACACAAATGCACGAGTGAAGATTGATTAATTTATACAAACAATTGTATTTAACTCCAGCAATCCAACGTATTCTGAAGTTGTTCAACAATCTAAGTACAGATTGGTTGGAGAATCCAGTCAAACATACGTCTCAAGAACTGGATTCTGGCGGAGAAGAGATGCCATATGCGGCGGAGGAATTGAGATCCAGGCGAGTCATCAATGGACTTGGCGCTGTTGCCTGAAGGTAAGACCAAGCGGCTTGCTTAACCTCTCTGTCTTTGTTTACTTTTTTCTTTGTCTTTATCTAAGGTCAAATACGGCTGCTGTAGTTTAATTTTTTTTCTCAGGTTGAAGAATCAAAGAACGGGAAGCAGAAGGTGGAACAGGAAGAAGAAGAAAAGACGGCGTGACATAGTGTGATGGTGTACGAGCGCGACGCCGCGCTTGGTAAAACGGAGCAACACGACGGCTCTTCAGCTCCAGCCATACACTTCCTCGTGGCGGCGCAAGAGGCTATCCAAGACATAGGTTTAGGTTATTTTGTAAACCAGTTTGTAAACCAGATATCATTTGTAAACCAATTTAAATTTGTAAACCATAAATACTATTGTTATAAAATAAAATAATTTGTTTTGTCTAGATATATTGGTGATATATATTACAAAATTGTATTATAAAAAATAGTTTAAAATGTATTATATCATAAATTAATATACAGATATTTATTAAAAATTATTTTATAAAGAATTGCATAGCTACAACTTATTATGGTTAATATAGCCACAAATATTTTTCTCACTATTCTTGGCAATTAGCCACAAATAAAGTTGTGACTTATTGTGACTAATACAGCTGCAAATACATCCTGTTGCTATTTGTAGAAACTAGCTACGAAAATATGTTGTAGCTAAGTCGTAGAAGAGCCACTACAAATAGCCACAAGTGAACGATAGCCACAAGCTTATACTCAACGAAATTTGTTTGTGGCAATTTGTAGCTATCTGTTAAATAGCCACAAATTTTTAACAAAAGCCACAAATAATATCGTAGCTATATTGCAATTTTCTTGTAGTGAATAACAGTAATTTTGAATTTGTATTTTAGTTGTTAGAGTACGTATCTTTTTGTTCAAATTTGGATAAAAATGTCTTACCATTTTTCAAAAAGTGTAGTTTTCAAAACTTAAAAATATAAGTATATTTTTCAAATTTTAAATTAAAAATGGGATATTTCTCAAATTGTCCCTAAAATTAATCCCGATTAATCTCCGCTTAATCTTCGATTTTTTCACAACTCGCTAGGTTCGGGGTTACCGCACAGATAGCGCGTAGCGAGTTTCCAAACAGGGTCATTAACATGTGACTTAATCCTGATTGATCCATTAAAAACCCAAAGAAAACTGATAATATTTTTAAAACCATTTTATATACTTTTAAATTGTACATCAAGAAATGAAAAATATATTGGATTTCTAACTTTTTGTACTTTATTGAATTTTTTTACTATTCGAAAAATAAACAAAATGATATTTTAAATAAACAAAATTTATTTATACGACAACATTGGTTTGTTTTTGTTACTTATAAGACTTAGTTTCTCTTTTCTATTCACTTATTACCTTTTCCTGTGTGTTTAAGGTGCATGAATTTCAGTACTAGAAGAAACAAGGAAGCAAAGCACTTAAATATTTTCCAACCAGGAGATGTCTGAGTTGGAACGTACGAAACTGCGCATACCAGAAACCAGTGTTCAGCGACACCCCTCAAGCTTCGATCAACACTACTCCAAAACTAGTATACTCTTCGATCGAGCAACACCCGGCGTGAAAACATGGATCCGATTGTGCTCGTTGCTGATGCACAAGGAGTCATACGAGACCAAGAGGGTTTTGCGTGTAATGAGGCTGGGCAGAGGCTTGATGATGCTGGGAATGCTGAAGTTGTTCATGAGAAATGTTTAGGAATACCTTCTAACCATTTTACAAATGCTTGCTAAAATTGTAAACTAAATACTATAAAGGTCAACACAAGAGAATCATAAAGTAAACTACAAATAAGGCCATGAATAAAATCACAAACCTACTAAAGAGAGAGCAATGTAAAAGATCAAGACATCGTGAATGAGCTCATAGTGTTAACTGATCACAGGAAAGCAACAAATAGGAAACAATTCATTTTCTAACCACAACTCTCACCTATTTTACCCTAGATTTCATCAACAGAATTTACTAATTTATCATAATCTGAAAAGTTAATCTGATTTCAAATTTATCTATACTAATGACTAATTCACCATACAGCTCAGTTTAAGATACTATGATCTAACAAATGCTAACCTTAATTGTATTGTGTTCTTAACAAAAAAAAAGGTTAGAACTTTAGAGTAATAAGCTATTGAACAAAACAACACATAAAGGTTTAGGAATGGTATCATATCAACTAATCTAACCGTATGACACAATCAGGCTCAATAAAAATATCTGAATCTGGGAAAAATAAAGCATTGATCAGAGAAGAAATAGGAACAACAAAAATTGCTTACCCAAAAGCAAGGTCATGAACTAGTCTTCTTCCGTAAAGCAAATTTATATGTCAATGTAGCTTCATGTAATTCTTTCTTTTTGGCTCCTATGTGATTTATATGTTTGATTCAAACAATAAAACAAGCTTATATTTATGATCCAAACAAAAACAGCCCGAAATCATTGATTTAAAAACCCTAAGTAAAACTGAGATTTTTCTTCATAAAACATTGACAATAACGACTGAAACATACTGACTCACAGCTCGTTTCATCAAATGTGAGAACGGAATTTCATTCGTCGCCAGCAGGCCCGGCTTTGGCCACAAACCTTCGATACGGTCGAATGTGGCCTATTATTTTTGCAAAATTTTAAGGCCTAGTTTTCTCTGTTACTTATTAATATATCAATGTTTTTATGTGCATGTTCTCTATAAGCTAAGAAAGTGGTGGGACATCATAAATTACAAAGACAATGAAATTTTATTTTTTCTTTGTGTTATTAAATATGAGTGAATTAAAAGGAAAATATTTATGACAAAAAATAAAATAACTGATTTAGAATAATTATCTTCTAGGTTTACTTAGCCTCTTTCACTCATAAAAGTTAGAAGAGCAAATATTGAATAAAATTTGTTTGATTGGCTTGTGTTCTTTTATCAGGTACCAAAACCTCAAATTTTGATTTTAGTTTTTAGCTTTCTTCTTGATTTCCTGTCATCAACATCATAGATAAAAAAAGTCACAATAATCAATATTTAAGAAAAAAATGCAATAATATCTATATTTAAGAACTGATTATTTTTATTAGTTTTAAAGATATTTTTCTATTATAAACTTGAGTTTTTATCGATATATTTTTTACATATTATTTTGAGGGTCTCAGTTTTGTATTTCGTATTGGACCATGAAAATCTCAGGACCGGCACTGGTCGCCAGAAATGACTTCAATAACTAGTCGCCGGAGATGACTTCAAGTTTTTTTTATCTTAAAAATGTTTCATCATTACTTTAACAATAAATATTTGTATATTGATGTTTTAATTATAATTTATATATATATATATATATTATTTAAAAAAAAATCGTAGGTCTAGTGGTGACAACACGACGAGGCAACGCCTTTCCACACCACGAGTTAGAAATGGTACAGCGAGCACTTCCCGTGCTTCGGCATCTTCCCAGGAGCAAAATTATGTTCCAGTGGTTCCTCCTCCAGTTGATCCACTTGAGCCAGGTATCATGGATTTTTCTCAATCAAACCGACACACTACATGGTTAGTTTTTGTTGTTTATTTTGTTTTGTTTCATTGTATTTTATAACTTAATTCTTTGTTTTTTGTAGGTTCAACAAGTCGAACAACGGTATTAGCAAGAGCACTTAAAGGATGATTTACTCCATGCCAACTATGTGCCACTTTTGCTAAAACTTTTATATTTTTAATTAATGCAAGAAAATGTTCAAAAAAAAACAAAAACTATGGATATCCATTCCAGCCTATAGCAAGTTCCCAGACCCCTCCCCGAACGAAAATTGTGATTCCATCAATTGCAGTATTTCTTTTATTTTCTTAAAAAGTTTTTTGGGTTAATTTTTTTTCTATCATGTTTTTATTAATTGTGTGTTTTTCTTTTTTTCACCAAGAATTTAATTGGGAATCTGATCATACGGAAACAGTCCGTATAGCCTTCTACGAAAAGGCCATGAACACTTATGAGAAGTAGATTTATGAGTGGAAGCAGTTGTGGCATAGGGGAAAGATACCAAAATCAATTAACGAGACGATTTGGTTCGAATTGCAGGAGCATTGGTCTAAACATAAGTCTAAAAATATGTCAGCCATAGAGTTGGTGGCTGACATATGGACCGTCAAAGCAACCTTGGCTGGAAAGGTCCTTTTGTCCAAACTTGGGTGCATGCAGATATCTTATCTCGAAGATTAACTCGTAAGTTATATAGTTTACTTTTTTGGTTTATTTATTTATTTATTTATTTATTTATTTATTAATCTTCTTTTAAGATTGAAACAAATGAAATAAATCTCGTCGATTATCTCAATAATGCAAGGGACGTACATGCGTACACCACCAACTAGAAATTGGCAAAATTCAATAACCTGTTATGAAGGATTTCATACAGTTGGTGGGAACCCAGGTGGAACAAATCCGTGCTTCCCAGATCATCTCTTCGACTTCCAACAATAAACAAAATGGTGGAAGAGATCAAGTTTTAGATTTTTAACTTAAGGGAAGTTCTCCAAATAGACTATTTTTAAATTTTAGTCACAAAAAGAGATCCTAAGGTAAAAAAATGACCAAAATATTTCATTTAATAGGAGAAAAGATTCGTATACCGTAGATATATAAATACAAAAAAAAATTAAACAATAAATAAAATAATTTTTTTATAGTTTCAGATTATATTTTTTCAAATTCGAATTTTTTAATAGTTTTTTTTCTTTTTTTTTTACTTTTCAAATTTATTTTTCAAATTTTGTTTTTGAAATTCGAAAATACTTTTGAATCTATTTTAAAAATTTTCATTTTAAAAATTTTCATATTTCTTTTTTATTTTATATAATTTTAAACCTCAATCCTAAATCCACACTCCTTAACCCTAAACTCTAAGATTTAGATTAGTTAACTAAAGTGTATAAGTGTATATTTACCTCTTTTATGAAATATTTTGGGTATTTTGATCTTTAGAATCTATATTTGCGACAACAAAAAATTTTATTGCTATCGTATAGGATATATCTCTTAATTTAATTAATATTTTAGTTAAGTTATTTAACCTTTTTCACGCTGCTACAAAAAAATAAAGGTCATTTGTTTGGGTTGGGTAGCCGAACCTCCTCTTGTCCTTCTTCTTCACAATCGCCATATGCTGATCATGTGTTATCGAACAGTTAAAGAACAAGAATGAGCGGATTGAAGCTTTGGAGACACAAAACTACAATTCTTGATGAAATGGTGGAAAAGAAATCTAAAGGGGCGATCAAAGAGTTGTTGAGGCGGTAAGTCAGAGGATGAACCAGGAGATGTGGATAAGATGAAGCGGTTGTTTCTTGCTTAGTGTTAGTTTTTCTTTTAATTTAAAAACTTTTAAATGTTTTTTTCATTTTGTAAAACATTATTATATATTTTTGTATTTATATAATATATGTTTTCAATTTTAGGTTTTAATATATATTAATTAATATTTTAAAATTATCTGTGGTAGTTAATAAATTAATTAAATAAATAAATTTAAAGCAGTTCTTACAAAAGAATTGACTGATATGTTCCAAAGAATTGAGTCAACGGAATTTTCCTACAGATTTAATTTCATCGGAAAGTTTTGGCACCGAACATTCTGATGATTTCTGTGTTGTTGGAAGTAATTTCTGATGACATATCGTCCGTATTTTATATATTTGTATTAGTTATAAATGATGTAAATAAATTTTGCATCATTTAAATAAATGATATTTAAATGATTCTGAAAATGGTGATGAAAATAATAAAAGATGATACTAACATTTACATCAGTCTTTTTAAGCGAGTTAGATATTCATCAATTAAAATAAACTAGATCTTGACCCGTGCGACCGCACGGGTATTTATTTTCTGTTTTTAGTTTTTTTGTATTAAATGATGTATTTGTAATATTTGATAATAAATTTATATCGAAAACTAATTTTTGCAGTTATAACAAAAATTAAAATTAAAATTTTAATAAAATATTCTTATATAAATTCAGTTATCCTAATTAAAATAGTATAGGTGTATGTGTAAGATATATAACAAACAAAGTTTTTAAATGATAAGTATGAAAATACACAATATGGTTAGTATGCTATTAAACATGATACGTTACTTATAAAATTTGTAAGAATAAATAATTGTTAGACTTTTAACAAATTTGTGACATATAAAAATTAAGATTATAATTTGTAAGAAAATGAAATGTAATATAATATATATTTGATCTAACTGCTAATTCATTATAAATGGGCTTACGTGTTCAATAATTTTCAAATTGAATTTTGACAATTAGTTTTCATAATTACTGTAGACTAATGAGAAAATCAATGGAAAATAATTTTTTGAAAATAAATAAAGTGATTCAGTTTCTATATCTTGTAGTAGAGATGGACGTTCGGATATTCATTCGGATTAGATTTAGGTCTCTTTGGATTTTAGATTTTTGGGGTGAAAGGTTTTAGCCTCATTCGGTATTTATAATTTCGGTTCATATTCTGGTTCGGATAACTCATTTGAATTGTTTAAAAAATATTAAAATTCTTAAAATATAAAAGTAAAAATTTATATAACAAATAAATTTGAATAATGTATGGCAAAAACTTAAACTTAACATAAAAATTGTTTTGGTTCGAATATTAAAAGATAGTGATCTCCTACCATATCATATGCGATTTTTATTATCATTAAATGTGGTAAATTTAGAATTAGGAAATGTATTTATTAAACTGAAAAGACAGCATTAATAAAATTATAAATAATTTCGAAATTGATTTAATAGAGAAAGAAAATTAAATTTTATATTAGGACAACACATTAACTCAACTGAAAAAGACAACATTAAAATATGTAACTTAATTTATATTAGAACAACACATTAACTCAACTGGAAAAGACAAGCATTAAATTAGGTAGTTTAATTTAATTCTCAGTGGCATTTAGGCGTAAATACTATGCAACTTGTAGGGTTAATTCATATGTGTACTTCTGTTTTAATAAAGTAGATGATTTAAATATTTATATATTTATAATACTAAAACGAAATCAATGTCAAAATTCAAATAATTTAAATAATTTTATTATTTATATTACATCTGACGATGAAAGAGAAAACACAAAATTTGAAGAGAAACTCAAAACAAAGCAAGAACAACAAGTAATAAGATGAACCCAGAGAGAAAAGATTTATAAAAAAAGCTAAATAGAATTAGCCATGAGAAATTCTTCAAAATTCTTCTTCATTTTCTTCTCGTTCTCTATGTCTCTCTTTTCATCATCAATCTTCAACAAAACTGTTTCCTTCAACCTTGATTTCCTGACACTTCTACTTTTCCTTTTAGATTTCAGTTTCCATCGTCTCTTCTTATATTTCCAGACGTTCTTGATCCTAAAGAAAATATCATTTTACCATAAACATAAAGACTTAAAAATTTGTGATATTCAGAAAAAATGAAAATAAGAAGAGGAAGAAGCAATACTTTTAAAAAAACATCTGGTCAGATTTATCTGATGCATACCTTAATAATCATTGAAATTCTGCATACGAAGAAACAGAATTCATCATCATGACTTATAAAAATTGTTTGATTTGAGAGAGAGAGAGGAACCCATAAATGTTAATCACGAAAGCAAAGAAGATGATGTGTTTGTGGTGAACGGTTAGGGCATCTCCAATGAAACTCTATAATCTCCTCTATATTTTACACAAAAATGGAGTAACTCTATTATAGAGTTGGATTTACTCCAATAATTCACTCTATAATAGAGTTACTCTATAAATAGAGTAAATTTGATTTTCACTCTATTTGGAGTGGGAAAACAACATAATTCTATAATAGAGTTACTCTATTTTAGTGTAAAATATAGAGGAGATTATAGAGTGCCACTGGAGATGGTCTTAGGGATACAATTATATCACAGCTATAAAGAAAAAATTAAAGCCATAAAAATCGTAACCACTTCTCGTAATCTCTGGTGTTTTAAATTTCTCTGAAAATGCAGTAACATAAATTAGCATCAGTTTCAATCGATGTAAATTTTGTATCATGCCTAATAAGTGATGTTAACCAAAAATAATAAATGCATCAATTACTTAGCTGATATAAATGGATATAATTATATCCGTTTGTTTAAAATGATACAAATTCAAAGAAATCATATCAATTTTATGAAACTGATGTTAAATTAATTAATAACAACAACAATTATTATAGCTGATTTAGAATTATAATTATTTGTTTCATTTAAGAATAAGTAAGGTAAAATAGTATCTCTTATTTTTTTGATGTAAATTAAGTGATACAATTCACTCTTTTTTTTTGTAGTGTATATGTCTGTTGGAATCTATTGAAAAATCGTCAGAATCGATCTTGTGCCTATACGGAGTCGCGAACCTAAACACACGAGAGACAATACTGTGAGAGAGAGTTAGATAGATCGGAGAGTACAGAGAGAGATCATACGAGCTAGATACTTCTACAGAAAGAAACAAAAAACACGTTCTTTGGACCACTGCCTCATCTGTTCTGTTCAGTTACATGGGTACACGCATTCTTTCCTGTCAATTTTTTTTAGGGTAGGTAGAGCATGCATGTGATAAAGGCGTGAAAGGATGCTTATTGTGGTAACTATAGAGCAACTAGTATTTAAAGGAGTCTTGTTTTATCACCATTTCACCATTACAAGTTTAAGTGCTCTCTCTACGTACCAAATAAGTAATCAGTCTAAAGATGGAAGGCAAAAATGTGATTTTAAGTGTGCTCATAATGAGTCTTGTCATGGCGCAGAATCAAGTCGAAGGAAAGAGTTGTTGCCCGGGCACCACTGCCAGAAACGCATATAATATATGCCGTCTTACTGGATCCTCTAGGAAAACTTGTGCAAAAATCAGTGGATGCAAAATCGTTTCTGGGACAACATGTCCCCAGGGATATCTACATGAAATTATCGAAAACTCTGGTAATTTAATTTCTTTTTTTTGTGGTGGTTTTATTAAGTTATATCTTTTACAAGCTGGATCAAGATTTTGATGCAAGTTGCATGAATTTTTATGTTTGTCTCAAGGTGATGCTGTCAATGAATACTGCAAGTTGGGGTGTGCATCCTCTGTGTGTGGTGGCTTAACCACTCTCCAGGACTCCGGTAGAGAAAAAGCTCATTATTATCACAGTTGTTAAATTGTTAGAATAAGAGAATTATCCATTAATACTGTTATTGTTTCGGTGAATTAGATGCAAGTGAAATTGTGAATGGAGCGGTTGCACAATGCACCGACACATGTGCTTATTTCTGCACCAAGGGCTCAGCTAAAGCAGTTGAAACGGCCTAACAAGCATATCGTGAAAGCAGTTGAAACGGCCTAACAAGCATATCCACGATCTATGTGTTGTTGTTCTCCATGTTTTTAATAATTGTCGTGTATGTGATAAAATGCTAGACTCTTATACAATTTCCTGGTAGTCTATCTGACGTAGAAGGTCTTCATCGATCCCTAGATTGTCTATCCCTTCTACTTGCTATATCTAAATAAAGAATAATGTTTCCTTCTCGAATATTATCAAAATAATCTCTTGTTTTACCTCGTGACAACAACAAATGCCAACGTAGCAACACCGTTAGGACTTACAAAATCTCAAATTATGCATAAAGGAAATTCTAAGCATATAAATATAATATCTTGTATGAACCATTCAGGATGCCATTCATACGTAATGGAGAACAGTTCGTTCAAGTGATGGCTTAGATTTAAAAGTAATAATATACTGTTACGCATATTATGTAATGTCTATTATGGAATATCATAAAGAAAATAGCTTTCACCACCTTTATAAAAAATGCAAAAAATCATCTTCAAATTCGAAGTATTTTTGTTCTGATTTCATTGTCAACAGAATAACACACACACCAATTCATTCAGTTATTTTCTTTACTTACAACATATTATTAGTGTGAAACTCTACCTACAGATTAAAACCCTAATGGTCAAGAAAAATAAAACATTGTTTTTTTTCTTTGTAAACGGTGTATACAGCCACTCTCCGTCTTGGTCATCATCATACCTTTAATCTTTAATTTTTTTCTCAGCTACAGTTTTTGTTGAACGTATTCATATTTATTGTTAAATCAATCGCACAATTTGAACATCGCTTTATAGTTGTTGATACTTGATCATTTGCTTCAAACAAGGTGGATATTTCTTTCTATTCCATTCACATTGCACATGTTTTATTATTACTATATAATCTCGTTGTTGATTTGTTAATCGATAGAACTGCGTGTTCGGAACTTCTAAAAGTTTTAAATTTATCGTTGGATTAGTTTTTGTTCTTTATATGATTTTCTTAAGATGATGAGTTGTTATATTTTTAGTGCTCATCCGTTTTAAAAGAAACTTTGGGTTTCATGGACCGATATAATTTCGTTATTTCATATTCAATATCTTTTTAAAAAAATACAAAATATTGGCAAGTTATATTATACTTTCGAAATTAAAATATAAAAATAAATAAAAACTAAAAGTAGTTGCAAACAAAAACATGTTTTTTAAAAAAAAATATTTTTAATACCGTCAGCAAAACTTTAAACCCTAAATCTTAAATCCTAAACTCTTGGATAAACCCTAAATATTTAGGTAAACTTTAAACCCTTGGATAAATCCTAAATCCTAGAGTTTATGATTTATCCAAAAGTTTATGATTTATCCATTGATTTAGGGTTTAGTATTAAGTGTTTAAGGTACAATGTTTTATTGACTGTGTTTTAGTCAAGGGTTTAAGGTTTACCAAGGGTTTAGAGTCAGAATTTAGGGTTTAATGTTTTGTTGATGATATTTTTTTTTAAATCTATTTTTTGCAACTACTATTATTTTTTTATTTTTATTTTTATTTTAAAATCATAATAAAACTTGAGATATTATGTTTCATTTTTTAAAAGATACCGAATATGAAAAAACAAATTTTTATTGGTTGGTGGACCTACATGTTCATCTTAGGATGAACCCAAGAATTACTCTTATTTTAAAAAATTGGTGAAATTCAAGAACCTATGAAGGATATCATACAGTTGCAGTTGGAACCCAGGGGGAACAAATCTGTGCTTCCCAGATCATCTCTTCGACTTCCAACAATAAACAAAATGGTGGAAGAGATAAATTTTTAGATTTTTAATTTAAGGGCAGTTCTCCAAAATAGATTATGTTCAAGTTTTACTCAAAAAAAAAGATCATAGGGCAGAAAATATCCAAAATGTTTCATTTAATATGAGAAAAGAC
>NC_079513.1:1990972-1997027 GCF_000801105.2 Raphanus sativus | reverse complement strand
ATGTGATTTAGTTTTTATTTTAAATGAAATTATTTTTAAGGAGTTGAGATAATTGAGATCCGTATTATGATTTTGTTAATTTAACCATTTTTTTATTTCAACTTGATTTTATTTTGAGATTTCATTTATAAATACTTTCAAATAATTAATAATGTGAAAGAGTTTTTTTGGAAAGATATGGTGTAAACATTTAGGAAACAAAATTTTCAAAAAGACTAAGAACTGAATTATATTAAATAACTCTTTAATGTAATTGCAAAATAATGACTTTTGATTGGTTGTAAATAATGCTGAAAAAAATACATGCCATTTTTGTAATTACTTAAAATTTTCAGGGGCAGATTCATAAACGGTCATCTACTTTAATAGTATAGATATTTTGAAAAACGAAGCAAAGCCAATTATCCAGATCGGACCAATCGTGACTCTTAGTTAACCAAGTCCAAGTTGAAGTGATAATCAGATTTCAAATAAACCATCCAGACCAGTTAAAAATGTTTTGACGACACTGGTCAACCATAATATCTAGTTCAAACAAATAAAAAATATAATTGGTTTAGTTTGAATATATAAATAATGCGAAGAATTCAAAATTTATTAGAACTACTTACATAAACACTTTGAAGTTTCTTTACTAATGGACATCTGCAGTGTTCTGAAACCTGACCTGAATCCATGATCAAACCGGTAAATCCGGTGATCTAATATGTAGTTCGATTTGGATTTTAGAAAAAAAAAACATTATTTAAAACCTCGATAAACCCCGTAAAAATCGTCAAACCCGAAACCCAATTTTCGGTTGAACCAGAAATTGACCCAATCGATATTTTTTATTGTTATTAGATTTTTAGTTAACTTTTAAAATATGATTTATATTCTAAATAAGAAATTTTAAGTTTTATTATTCACATTTAAATAGTTTAAATAATTTTTTGATATTTTGTATGTGAAATGAAAATAAAAATAATATAACTAAATTTATATATTATAATATATTAAAATAATCTTATATTTTTCAATATATAATATATTATATACAAAAGTTAAGTAATTAATTAATTTGTGGTTCACCGGTCGATCTAATAACCAAATGAGCCGGAAAATTATCTGGTTCTTTGTCTAGGTCAGATTTAATGTTGGACTTCTGATTTAAAAGGCACATACTTTTCAGATTTTCAGATTTAATTTTATTTATAAACAGTGAATTTAATGATATTTATCATTAGGATGAGTTATTCATGTTATTCTTAGTTTGGAACAAAATCTATAAAAGATTAAGTGATTTTGTCCCGATGCTATCAGTTTAATCGAAAAGTGATTGTACAATGTCTGCATAAAGTTTAAATATGTAACTTACACATATTCTTAATTTTTATAATATACATTTTTAAAAAAAATTAACCAAAATGATATATGATTTTATATACTAATACTATGTATATTGATCATATATATCGAAAGATAATATAATTTATTGGTTATCTCAGATTATAATTATTTGAAGACATTGAGTATAATAGGATATTTTCGATCTATTAATTTTAGTAGCTATGTAGGATTTTTTTTATTTGTGAAAATGAGTTAGTAGGATACTGTTTCATGGTTTCTTGTACCATTATGTGGTAAGCTTGTGTGGTATTTGAAAGTTATCATTTTTAAAAACATTAACGAATATACTAAATTTGGTCCTAAAATTCATTAATTTTTTTATGTTGCATATTAATAGGAAAGTAGGATCTCGAGTATACCAGTTTTCCATATTAATAGGAAATGTTTATTTTCTTAATTGAAGTAATAACCATAATATATGTTTTAAAAATAAATGCTAATGGCATTCAAGTAAATAGTTTGAAAAATTAAGGGGATGTCTAAAAAATGTCTGCTGTTTTAATTGTATTGATTTACCTCTTTAATAAAATATTTTGGGCATTTTAATCCTTAGAATCTATATCTGTGACAACAAATTTTTTTATTACTATCCTAGAATATTTCTCTTAATTTAATTAATATTTAATTTCATTAATATTTTAATTAAGTTATTTAACTTTTTACACGCTACTACAAAAAAGGAAAGGTCTTTTGTTTGGGTTGGATAGCCGAGCCTCCTTTTGTCCTTCTTCTTCTTAAGCGCCATATGCCGATCATGTGTTATGGAACAGTTAAAGAACAAAAATGAGCGGATTTAAGCTTTGGATACACAAAACTCTACAATTCTTGATGAAGTGGTGGAAAAGAAAGCTGCAGCGGCGGATCAAAGAGTTGTTGAGGAGGTAAGTTAGAGGATGAACCAAGAGATGTGGATAAGATGAAGCGGTTGTTTTTTTTGTTGAGTATTAGTTTTTCTTTTAATTTAAAAACTTTTAAATGTTTTTTTCATTTTGTAAAACATTATTATATATTTTTGGATTTATATAATATATGTTTTCAATTTTAGGTTTTAATATATATTAATTAATATTTTAAAATTATCTGTGATAGTTTAATATATATGAATTAAATAAATAAATTTAAAGCAGTTCTTACGAAAACAATTGACTGATATGTTCCAAAGAATTGAGTCAATGGAATTTTCCTATAGATTTAATTTCATCGGAAAGTTTTGGCACCGAACATTCTGATGATTTCTGTGTTGTTGGAAGTAATTTCTGATGAAATACCGTCGGTATTTGGATTGGAAATATGTCTGTTGGAATCTATTGAAAAATCGTCAGAATCAATCTTGTGCCTATACGGAGTCGCGAACCTAAACACACGAGAGACAATACTGTGAGAGAGAGTTAGATAGATCGGAGAGTACAGAGAGAGATCATACGAGCTAGATACTTCTACAGAAAGAAACAAAAAAACACGTTCTTTGGACCACTGTCTCATCTGTCCTGTTCAGTTACATGGGTACACGCATTCTTTCCTGTCAAAATTTTTAGGGTAGGTAGAGCATGCATGTGATAAAGACATGAAAGGATGCCTATGGTGGTAACTATAGAGCAACTAGTATTTAAAGGAGTCTTGTTTCATCACCATTTCACCATTACAAGTTTAAGTGCTCTCTCTACGTACCAAATAAGTAATCAGTCTAAAGATGGAAGGCAAAAATGTGATTTTAAGTGTGCTCATAATGAGTCTTGTCATGGCGCAGAATCAAGTCGAAGGAAAGAGTTGTTGCCCGGGCACCACTGCCAGAAACGCATATAATATATGCCGTCTTACTGGATCCTCTAGGAAAACTTGTGCAAAAATCAGTGGATGCAAAATCGTTTCTGGGACAACATGTCCCCAGGGATATCTACATGAAATTATCGAAAACTCTGGTAATTTAATTTCTTTTTTTTTGTGGTGGTTTTATTAAGTTATATATCTTTTACAAGCTGGATCAAGATTTTGATGCAAGTTGCATGAATTTTTATGTTTGTCTCAAGGTGATGCTGTCAATGAATACTGCAAGTTGGGGTGTGCATCCTCTGTGTGTGGTGGCTTAACCACTCTCCAGGACTCCGGTAAAGCAAAAGCTCATTATTATCACAGTTGTTAAATTGTTAGAATAAGAGAATTATCCATTAATACTGTTATTGTTTCTGTGAATTAGATGCAAGTGAAATTGTGAATGGAGCGGTTGCACAATGCACCGACACATGTGCTTATTTCTGCACCAAGGGCTCAGCTAAAGCAGTTGAAACTGCCTAACAAGCATATCCACGATCTATGTGTTGTTGTTCTCCGTGTTTTTAATAATTGTAGTGTATGTGACAAAATGCTAGACTCTTATACAATTTCCTGGTAGTCTATCTGACGTAGAAGGTCATCATCGATCCCTAGATTGTCTATCCCTTCTACTTGCTATATCTAAATAAAGAATAATGTTTCCTTCTCGAATATTATCAAAATAATCTCTTGTTTTACCTCGTAACAACAACAAATGCCAACGTAGCAACACCGTTAGGACTTGCAAAATCTCAAATTATGCATAAAGGAAATTCTAAGCATATAATATCTTATATGAACCATTCAGGATGCCATTCATACGTAATGGAGAACAGTTCGTTCAAGTGATGGCTTAGATTTAAAAGTAATAATATTCTGTTACGCATATTATGTAATGTCTATTATGGAATATCATAAAGAAAATAGCTTTAACCACCTTTATAAAAAATGCAAAAAATCATCTTCAAATTCAAAGTATTTTTGTTCTTCTATATAAATGATTTCATTGTCAACAGAATAACACACACCAATTCATTCAGTTATTTTCTTTACTTGCAAGTTGCAACAATTATTAATTAGTGTGAAACTCTACCTACAGATCGTAAAACCCTAATGGTCAAGAAAAACAAAACATTGTTTTTTTTTCTTTGTAAACGTTGTATACAGCCACTCTCCGTCTTGGTCATCATCAGCTACAGTTTTTGTTGAACGTATTCATATTTATTGTTAAATCAATCGCACAATTTGAACATCGCTTTATAGTTGTTGATACTTGATCATTTGCTTCAAACAAGGTGGATATTTCTTTCTATTCCATTCACACTGCACATGTATTATTACTATATAATCTCGTTGTTGATTTGTTAATCGATAGAACTGCGTGTTCGGAACTTCTAAAAGTCTTAAATTTATCGTTGGATTAGTTTTTGTTCTTTATATGATTTTCTTAAGATAATGAGTTGTTATATTTTTAGTGCTCATCCTTTTTAAAAGAAACTTTCGGATTCATCTACCGATAGAATTTCGTTATTTTATATTTAATATTTTTTTAAAAAAGATACAAAATATTGGTAAGTTATATTATATTCAAAATTAAAATATAAAAATAAATAAAAACTAAAAGTAGTTGCAAACAAAAACATGTTTAAAAAAAAAATATTTTTAATACCTTCAGCAAAATTTTATACCCTAAATCTTAAACCATAAACTCTTTGATAAACCTTAAATATTTGGATAAACTCTAAACCCTTGGATAAATCTCAAATCCTAGAGTTTATGATTTATCCAAAGGTTTAGGATTTATCCAATGGTTTAGGGTTTAGTATTAAAGGTTTAAGGTTGTAAGTATGGACGAAGCCCACCAGACTTTAGCTCAAGCCCAAGATCAGTCGAAGCCCAAGAACTCTAGTCTTCAATGGTCGTCTCTTTCCTCTTCCGTACCTGCGCAAGAGACAAAGACAAGCAACAGATTTGAGACTCTAAGCATTGAAGATGTGTGAACCTTTACAACAGTAAAGCTATGAGCTGTCAGCATAGCTGTCATAGATCTATATTGTTCCTAGGACTACTATAAGATGATGATGTAATCGAACAAGAGAAATCAATGAGAAAAGTATTATTCATTCAAAAACCTCTGTTTTACTATCTTCTTTACAAAAGTATAGTGTTTTACTGATTGTGTTTTATTCAATGGTTTAAGGTTTACCAAGGGTTTAGAGTCAGGATTTAGGGTTAAGTGTTTTGTTGATGATATTTTTTTTTTAAATATATTTTTTGCAACTACTATTATTTTTTATTTTTTATTTTTATTTTAAAATCATAATAAAACTTGAGATATTCTGTTTCATTTTTTAAAAGATGCCGAATATGAAAAAACAAATTCTTATTGGTTGGTGGACGTACATGTTCATCCTAGAATGAACCCAATAATTACTCTTATTTTAAAAAGATTGGCGAAATTCAAGAACCTATGAAGGATCCCTAGATTGTCTATCCCTTCTACTTGCTATATCTAACTAAAGAATAATGTTTCCTTCTCGAATATTATCAAAATAATCTCTTGTTTTACCTCGTGACAACAACAAATGCCAACGTAGCAACACCGTTAGGACTTACAAAATCTCAAATTATCCATAAAGGAAATTCTAAGCATATAATATCTTGGATGAACCATTCAGGATGCCATTCATACGTAATGGAGAACTAGGCCTGGGCATAAAATCCGAAACCCGAAATCCGAATCGAACCCGAACCAAAAAATCTGACCCGTTATCCGACTCGAAATGTAAAAATACCCGAACGGGTTTTGTAGGATGGTATAAAAAATATCCGAACCCGAAGTGTTATTAACCGAACC
>NC_079513.1:1976494-1990872 GCF_000801105.2 Raphanus sativus | reverse complement strand
TATTAAATTTAATATTCGTGGTAATATGATATATAATAATAAATATTAACAATATTAAAAATGTTTTAAGTACACAATTAGTTATAAATAAGTAATTTATAATTTGTTCATTGCAATAATAAGTCTACTCTCTATAATGTAAGGTATATTGTTTATAAATAATATTTGTTTTCATCCTAGATTTAACATTTTATTGTTATTTTAACAATTTTATGTGTGATAGATTAATTTTTATTAATTTAGTTGTTTTTCTTTATGCTTTTCTTTAAGTTTTTGTTTTTTACTTTGGTTATTGTTTTCTCAGCTACAGTTTTTGTTGAACGTATTCATATTTATTGTTAAATCAATCGCACAATTTGAACATTGTTATGAATCATGAAGTGGATGATCCATAACCAAGATCGTACAAGTTTAAGACTAGAGTCCGTTGGAGGTTTACATCCAGCCACAAGGAAGACCTATTCAACCTTAGTCTTTATGAGTTGACCATGTCATTATGTAGAGTATCTTTGTAATCAATTCTCCCTTTGACTCCACCTTGTATGAACCACTATATATAGTGGTGTAAGCAATAAAAAATAATACAACACATTCTCACAAACTTTCTCTTAAATCTTAACACGTAATCAGCACATAAACTCTCTCCACCTGAGCAAGCTCTCCTCCGGCAACCTCATCTCCTCTGGCGCTCAGCCTTGTTTTCTGCCCAGCCAGTCTTCACAGCCCCTCGCCGGCCACTTCTCCACCTCTCTCCACCATCCGCGGATCATTCTCCTCTCTCTTTTAAGGTGGTCCATTCAGAATCCTTGTGGTGAAAAGGTAAAATAATCTAACCCTAAAATCTAAGAACACCACATATCTGAATTTTGATTATAAAGATCTATATGAATCTGAATTTTATATGAATCCTAAAACTTATAAAACAATAGAAATCTATAGATATTATAAAAAGAAAAAAAATCTGTAGATCTAAAATCATCTCAAATATTAATCTTGAATCCATGATCTATATGAATCATGATTTTAAGAACCTTTTGAATCATAAACAAAAATTATTGAAAGATTGAAAATCCCCTTAGCTAAAAGCCATTCATAAAATCGGCTGCTCCTCTCTCCTTTTGTCATCCATGAATCCGGATTTGATGAAAGATTAAAAACCCATGATTGAATCCTCTGATTGGCCTTATTACCAGATGTGAAAACATGAATGTATAATCTGGCCTAATCAAAAACCCCATCAAAATCCTCAAACCAAACTGATGTGATGTTTGCCAAATAAAATCGGCCATTACACACATCAAGCTCTTTCTCTTGCTTGGTTTCACAACCAGCAAAATACAATATCCAAAATTCAAAAACAATCATGATCACCCTAAAGCCAAAATCGTTTTTGATCCTTTGTGATCATTCAAAATCAGAATAAATGAAATATTCAAACCCATCAATGAAAATCTTTGACCATTGATGTCTGATTTTGAAACTGAAATTTTTTTTTTTGAAAAACTTTTACGATTGTTTAAATGAATTTTTTTTGACTAAAGTAAATATTTATTTCAAATATTATAAACTATAATCTAGTTTTTAAAATTAGTTTAAATTTTAAATACTAGTTTTGAAAACATTTGATTATAAAGTTATCATTTGATCACATAGTTATTATTAATCAACCTTGAAATCAATTTTTATGATTGAATTTTATTAGTGATGATTGAAAAATATAAAACATTTCAAACATTCAAAATCCCCATTGATCATGCATCCATGAATTGATCATCTTATTATGAATCCTTATCCCTTTATGGATGATTTGATTCAGATGTCGAAAATCAACAATCTTGAGTATGCTGCCCTCAATCTCTCCGAAGACAATTACCTTCAATGGGCACTTGACACCAAGATCATCTTGAAATCCAAAAACCTTGGTGCTTGTATCACTGATGGCAATGAGTCATCTGAGAAGGATAGATACAGTGCGATCTTAATCATACGACATCACCTTGCTGAAAGTCTCAAAGACCAATACCTCACTATTGAGAATCCTCTGGAACTTTGGACAGAACTGAAATCCAGATATGATCACCAGAGGACGGTGCTCTTACCAAAGGCCCTATATGATTGGAGGAACCTAAGGATCCAAGACTTTAAGTCTGTGGATGAGTATAACTCTCTATTCAAGATAGTCTCAAAGTTGAAACTGTGTGGAGAGACTATCACTGATGCTGACATGTTAGAGAAGACATTCTCTACATTCCACACAAGAAATGTTTTGCTTCAGCAACAATACCGAGAAAAGGGTTTCTCCACCTATGCAAATTTGATCTCTTGTTTGTTGCTAGCTGAGCAAAACAATGAGTTACTCATGAGGAATAGTGAGATGAGGCCTCCAGGTGCTAAGGCATTACTTGAGGCACATGCGGCCATAGAGCCAAAAGATGAGTCTCCAAAGAAAGAGTCAAACCATACCCGTGTGAAAGGCCGTGGAAAATGGCAAGGGCGTGACCGTGGGTATCAAACACGACCACACCATGGTCGGGGCCGAGGCCGAGGTTACCAAGCTGGCCGTGGGTATAAGTATGACTTTAAAACCCATGGCTCGACCAAATCACCTTGCCAACAGTGTGGGATGACCAATCATTGGGCTAACCGATGCAGAACTCCCCAGCACCTTGTTAAACTCTACCAGGAGAGCATAAAGAGAAATAATCTGTGGCCCACTGGGTCCATCGCGATGGTGAGAATGATTTCGACCATGAGAATGATGACCTTCTTGGATTTGAGACTTTGGATTGCATTAAAGAGGCCAATTAAGATTTCGACATCATGTTGCTCTTGTCTTTGCATTTCCCTTTGGCTTTATGTTTTTGTTCTACTACTTTGAAATAAAGTTCTATCTATGAAATAAATTTGATTTTATATATCCAGTTAAACTTTCTAAAAAACATTTAAACAAAGCCAAATAAAACATTCTTATACTTAAGACATGTCTAAGATAATGATCCTTGTCTATTTTTCAGAAATGAAAGAAGACAAGAACATGCTAGTGGTGGATAGTGGATCAAGCCACACTATATTAAAAGAGAAAATATATTTTGTTAACCTCACTCTAAAAAGTACCGATATCAATACTATAGCAGGCACGGCCAGTCTTATTGAAGGCCATGGCCAGGCCCACTTAATGATGCCTAATGGCACGCATCTAGAAATCTCTAATGCATTATACTCTCCTAAATCAAAGAGAAATTTGCTAAGTTTCAAAGACATTTGTATGAATGGTCTACATATTGAAACTAAGTGCGAGGGAAAGAAAGAATTTCTTTTGATTTATGAAAATGCCCAAGGCCATAAGAAAGTCCTAAAGACTATCCCTGCTATATCTATGGGTCTTTATTGTGCCCATATAAACTTGATCGAGGTTAATGTCACAATGACTAAAGAGTTCAGAGAAGCCTTTAACCAATGGCACGACAGGCTCAGCCATCCTGGTTCGGCTATGATGCGTAAAATACTCTTGAACTCAACTTGCCATTCCTTGAAAGATAGGAAATATGTCCCTAAGAGCTTCCCATGTGTTCCATGCTCACAAGGGAAATTAATAATAAGGACATCACCTGTAAAGGTGGTTAAGGAAACATTAAACTTTCTGGAAAGGATTCAAGGCGATATATGTGGACCAATACACTCATCTTGTGGGATATTTCGATATTTTATTATTCTCATTGATGCATCGACCAGATGGTCGCATGTTTCTTTATTATCCACTAGAAACCTGGCATTTTCTAGATTACTAGCCCAGATCATAAGACTGAGAGCCCACTTTCCAATTTTTCACTTAAAACTATTCGTCTTGACAATGCTAATGAATTCAGTTTCCAAGCTTTTAATGATTAATGTATGTCCATGGGGGTAAGTGTGGAACACTCCGTGGTACATGTACCAACACAGAATGGATTGGCCGAATCCTTCATTATTCTCCATCCCAATTACTCTCGGGTCATGAGCCAGACGTGTCCCATATCAAAACATTTGGATGTTCTGTGTATGTTCCTATTGCACCACCACAGAGAACAAAAATATGACCTCAAAGGAGGATGGGAATATATGTTGGATTTGACTCTCCCACCATTATTAAATATCTTGAGCCAACAACAGGAGATTTGTTTAAGGCCAGATATGCAGATTGTCATTTTGATGAATCTGAGTACCCAACATTAGGGGGAGAGAATAACAATCTGGGCAAAGCAATAATATGGAATCAAACATCCTTATCATGGCAAGATCCTCGGACTCAATCATGTGATTTAGAGGTCCAAAAAATAATTCCTTTGCAAAAGCTAGCTAATCAATTGCTTGATTCCTTTGCTGACCCGAAAAGAGTGACTAAGTCCTATATACCAGCTTGTAATGCACCAATAAGTATTGATGTCCATGATGGACACAATCAAGTGGCTACAGAGTCTAAAGCACGTCTAAAACGTGGTAGACCAATTGGTTCCAAAGGTAAAGGACCTCGGAAATTAAAGAAAGGTGCAAAAGAAACCGAAGTCATAGATTGTCCAAACAAGGCCGAAATGGCCATGCCTAAGGTACCAACCAATGAGACTCGGGACGCCAAGCCTCATGGTACTGAAGGTGCAAATGATGAGATCTCAATTAATTATCTTATGTCTGGGACAAGATGGAACCGAAAAGATGGCGACATCGATGATATATTTGCTTATAAAGTAACCCTTGATATGATGGACTTAAATGAGGATCATCAACCCGCGTCTATTTTAGAGTGCACTCAAAGATCAGATTGAATCAAATGGAAAGAAGCCATAAATGTGGAGTTAGAATCATTAAAGAAAAGGAATGTCTTTGGATCGATTATCCTGACACCTTCTAATATTAATCCATTGGAATATAAGTGGGTCTTTGTGAGGAAGAGAAATGAACATGGTTCAATTGTAAGATACAAAGCACGGTTTGTAGCACAAGGATTCTCACAAATTTCAGGAATCGATTATGAGGAGACATACTCCCCGGTGGTGGATGCAACTACATTTCGATTTTTACTAAGTCTGGTCATAAAAAAAATATGGATATGCGGTTGATGGATGTTGTAACCGCATACCTTTATGGTCCACTGGATAATGAAATATATATATATATATATATATATGAGATTACCAGAGGGTATTGAGCTTAAAGCTAACAAAGGTTCTCGAGAAGAACACTGCATACGGCTGAGAATCCTTATATGGACTTAAGCAAAGTGGTTGAATGTGGTATAATCATTTAAGCGAATACCTTGCCAAAGAAGGCTATAAGAACGACCCTATCAGTCCATGTATCTTTATAAAGAAGTTTGCAAACAATGGATTTGTTATCATAGCAGTGTATGTTGATGATTTGAACATCATTGGAACCTCTGGGGAAATCGCCCAAACAGTTGATTATCTCAAGAAAGAGTTTGAAATGAAAGACCTAGGTAAAACCAAAGTCTGTTTAGGGTTGCAACTTGAGTACATGAAAGGAGGAATCCTTGTGCATCAAATGGCATATACTGAAAAAGTACTCAAGAGATTTTATATGAACCAGGCTCACCCATTGACCAGCCCAATGGTCGTTAGGTCCCTTGATTTGGACACTGACCCATTCGGTCCTAAGAAGGACGATGAGGATGTTCTGGGTCCAGAAGTGCCATACCTCAGTGCCATAGGAGCATTAATGTATTTGGCTAGCCACACTAGACCAGATATATGTTTCGCCATGAACCTCCTATCAATATTTAGTTCTTGTCCGACCCAAAGGCACTGGAACGGAATTAAACATATCCTACGTTACCTACAAGGAACTAAGGAATTGGGTCTATTTTATACCAATGAAACCAAAGATGGTTTGGTAGGCTTTGCAGATGCAGGCTACTTATCTGATCCACACCATGGTCGGTCCCAAACCGGTTATGTGTTCACTCATGGTGGTACTGCGATTTCATGGCGATCCATGAAACAAACCATAGCAGCCACTTCATCTAATCACTCAGAAATCTTAGCCATGCATGAGGCAAGTCGTGAGTGTGTATGGTTGAGATCTATGACCCAACACATCCGATCAGATAGTGGTATGGTCGAGGACAATGGTCCGACCATCATATATGAGGACAATGCGGCCTGCATTGCTCAACTCAAGGACGGGTATATAAAACGTGACAGAACCAAACATATACTACCCAAGTTCTTCTTTACCCATGAGTTGCACAAAGCTGGAAAGGTCGATATCCTACAGATTTGGTCTAGCGAAAATTCAGCCGACCTCTTCACCAAGTCATTGCCTACCAGCACATTCAGGAAGCTCACGCAGCAGATTGACATGCGTAGACTCAAGGACCTTCAGTGATGTTCAAATCAGGGGGAGTAATGTGTGTTGTACTCTTTTTCCTTAACTATGGTTTTATCCCAATGAGTTTTCCTAGTAAGGTTTTAATGAGGCAACATTAGCATGTTACAAGCCCGATATGGTTATGGCATCCAAGGGGGAGTGTTATGAATCATGAAGTGGATGGTCCATAACCAAGACCATACAAGTTCAAGACTAGAGTCCATTGGAGGTTTACATCCAGCCACATGGAAGACCCATTCAACCTTAGTCTTTATGAGTTTGACCATGTCATTATGTAGAGTATCTTTGCAATCAATTCTCCCTTTGACTCCATCTTGTATGAACCAATATATATATAGTGGTGTAAGCAATAAGAAATAATACAACACATTCTCACAAACCCTCTCTCAAATCTTAACAAACATCGCTTTGTAGTTGTTGATACTTGATCATTTGCTTCAAACAAGGTGGTTATTTCTTTCTGTTCCATTTTCTGTTCCATTCACACTGCACATCTACATTATCTATATTATTAAAACTGAATCATCTTTAACAATTGTTCGGAAACATATCTTAAAAAAAAATCTATTTGGAAGCCTATATAGCAATATAAAAAAGAATATAATGTTGTTTGGGTAAACATATATAGCATTATATTAAGAAAAAAAGTAATGAACTTATATGTTATTAACAATTCCATTATATTATGAGAAACATATCTAGGCAATCTTTAAAATAGACGAAAATGGTTTAATCTAATTATCTAAAAATATTTTTTATTTGAAATAATCATAAAACAAAATTTAAAATTTATATACATATTTTCAAATCAAAATAATAATTTAAAATTTATTTATATCAAAAATTTATTCAAAATATACATATATTCAAAAATTGTTTTTTACTAAAATATTTTTCAATAACCATTATAAAAACTGTTTTCAATACATATAAGAAAATTGTTTACTATTCAAAAAATAAAGGAAATGATATTAGAAAAAAAAATTATTTATATGACAATATTAGTTTGTTTTTGTTATTTATATTGTCTGAGGAATAAATTTAGAGATGTCGGATCATATAAGAACTATTTCAAAATATTTAATTTGTTACTATTCTGAATATACAAATTTGAATCGTTGGGGAAAAAATAAAGTATGTAACAACCTAAATATAAAATCTGGTTAAAAATTAAAGTACGTTACTTTTTATTGTATTTTTCTTATATATATTGGATTTTTTTATTACGGTTATTGGAAAATGTTTTTGTAAAAATCATATTTTGAATATAGGGGAAATTTCCAAAAATGACTCAAATTTTGATTCTTAATACAAAAGCATACCCCAAATTTAATCAAATGCAAAAGTAACCTAAAAGCTAGTGAAACTACAACAACCTTTTTGTAAGTCTTCTTATATAGTAGATCTTTAAAATATTTTAAAACTTTATAAAAAATATTTTGATGGGGGAAAAATGAAATCATGTAATAATAAACATTTCTAGAAGACTCAAAGAAGTCTTTTTGAGAAGTCTTTTGTATCAAAAATATTTAAACTAATTGGAACTTTTGTCTCCATATATAAACAAAATTTACACATTCTCTTTCTTCCTCTCAAACGGATGCAACAAAAATGTAATGTTTCTTACTCTAAAATTCTCTAACATCTCTCTAATCTCTTTGAACATCAAAACACCAAACTTTATATCAATTTCTCATTTTTTTCTTATGTCTTCTCACTAATTTATCTTCTTTTTGCAGGTTTTTCATTACATGATTCTCATCTTTCACTCTTTGAAAGGTAGATCTATAAATTTTTGATATATATTTTTGTGTGTTTTATATGTTAGATTCTAAAAATTTATAGATTCAACCTAATGTGACTGTTTTGTTTATTTTGTAAGCATAAAACTTTCATTTTTGAAGTTTTTCTCTGTTTTGAAGTCATTTCAATGTTTTTGAATTTGCATGTTATTTCATATATGAGACAAACTTTAAAAAAAATTCTCATAAGACTTCTCGGAAGACTTCATGGGAAATCTTCTAATGCATTTTATGTTAGAAAACTTCCCACAAAGTCTTCAGGAAGTCTTCTACCAAAGTCGTACAAATTTTGGACATGTATTTTGTGTGTTTTACAAACATATATATTGATTCTAAAAAGGTTATAGATCCAATCTAATGTGACTGTTTTGTTGATTATTTAAGAATAAAATATTATTTTTCAAGTCTTCTCTATTTTGAAGTTATTTGAATGCTTTTGAATATGTAAATTTTTAAATCTGAGACAGATTTTGGAAGACTTCTGAGACAACTCTTGGAGGAATCTCAGAAGACTTCTTGGGAAATCTTTTCTAACGTATTTTATACAAGATGACTTCCCACAAAGTCTTCAGAAAGTATTCCGAAGTCTTATGCCTAATGTGGTACAAATGGATGGTATAAAGTGGAGTCCAAAATTATTTATATTGAAGAATAATATATAGTTCAATGTGTAATAATTTTGTTTATGGTATGTTTTATGATGTGTATGTATACTATTTAGTTGTAAATTCTTTTGTAAACTTTAAGAGATGTTAATCAAATATTTGGTAAATATATTCATATTTTGCCAAAAATACTTGACAATATTAGAGTTATTAATACAGTATACCAAGAATATTTTAACAATTTTACCCACTCATAACAAAATACAATAATCCTTAGTCAAATTTACTAAAACTAAAAGAGAGGACCACTCAGAAAACTTAGTCAAATTCACAAAATATTAAAATTTAATTTGAAATCTTGATTTAAATTCTAGTTTTATATTAAAGGACAATTTGTTCTAATTGTTGAAATGTAGTAACAATATGTTTTGTCAGTTTTAAATTGAAAATGAATATATCTTGTAATATATTTGTATCATAGTTCTAAACATCAGACTACACTATCTTTTAATCCATATAATTAAAAGGCCACTACAGTTTTTGACTCGTTCTTTAAAACCAGGATATTCTTTTATTGGCTATTTTGATAAATTTTGCATGAATTATTGTTTTGTTAAAAACTGAGTTTAAGTTTAATTATAATTTTTTTAATTCAAAAGGTGATTTCATATGCAACTCAGATTTGTGGTCGAACCGGTAGATCTCACGCTCTGTATATTATCCCGTACGGATTTAATAAAACTCGCTAATTAAAAATATGAGATAGCCCGATAAAAATCCAAAACCTGTTATTAACTAGTTAGATGTAGTCTCTATTAAAATGATTTAAATAATTAAATCTAACCAAATTTGTAAGAAATAGTGATGTGGCCTCAAATAAAATCTAATTTCTTAAAGATGAATATCACGTGGTTGAATTTCATACTATCCCGATCGACTATAGTTATATTTAGGAGTGTCAAAATGAGTTACAACACTCGTGAGTTAGCTCAGCTCAGCTCATTTTTTCATGAGTATGATCACTATATTTTAAGCTCATTTAATAAATGAGTTTAATGATCGAGCTTAAAAAAGATCACGAGTTATATAAACGATCGTTAATGAACATGAGCTGACTCATGAGCTCGTTCATTTCTTATGAAAAAAGATATTTTTTATATTTATCATATTTATTTTAAAACTAAAATGTAAAGTATACATAAGTAATATAGGAGTAAAACTTTTAAAAGTTATCTATACTTTTTCCGAAGAAAGAAAAAAGAGACTATCCTGTTTAGAAATTATCAAAATCTTCTATATAAACCCACGTTAACCATATCATTTTTCTCACAAATTTCATTGATCTCAAATTTGACATAGTCTCCTCTCACTTTGCTTATCGTAACTCAGAACTCACGGTAAGTTATTTATGATTAATAGTTTTATTAAATTTTGAATAATACTATAGAAATAATTTTATCAATGTTTAATATAGTTATAATTATTTTGTGTTAGATCACGAGTTAGCTCATTTAACTCATGATCTAGATGATCCGAGTACGAGTTTATATATTGAAGTTCATATAATAAATGAGCTGATCTGAGCTAACTCATGAAAGAGCCGAGCTTACTATGAGCTGAGCTGAGCTGAGCGAGCTAGCTCATTTTGACACCCCTAGTTATATTGTTGTAGTACATTGTTATATTATAGTTTTGAGTAGTTCTGTCTTATAAAATAAACACGTGGTTATAACTGTTTTCAAGTGCTTTGTGTATAATAAAAATATTGTTGGTGTATGTATAATAAGTTTTCAAAAATATTGTGTGTATAATAAGTTTTTAATAATATTGTATGTGTATAATAAAGTAAACCACTAAATTTTTGATTTTATGGGATATATTTAATATTATTTTATTTGTGTATAATAAAATGTTTTCTTAAATGATACTAATGGGTTTTGCAAATTTGAGAATTTAATATGAATAAATTTGATTATTATGACTCAAGATCCATCATTTTGCTGGACTGCATTTGTAGTTATAAAAACCAAAAAAAAAATGCTATTAAAACTAAAATTCTTTTGAAAAGTAAGAGTATAGTACAAAATTTAAAAATTTATAAACATATTTCAAATCAAAATAATAATTTAAAATTAATTTATATCAAAAATTAATTCAAATATATACATATACTAAAAATTGATTTTACTAAAATATTTTTGATAGTTATCATTCCATTTTTAACTCAATTTAACAACTTCATTAATTATATTAACTTAACAATCATCACATCATTAGTTATATTATAATAATAATAACACTACATATTTTTATTTATTACTTTGTACCAATTATAAAAATTAAAATGTAAAATAAATGGATTTTGAATATGGTTAAAAGTTTTGTTTAATCTGTTTTGCTAAAGGTAAAAAATATGTATAGTTTATGTGAGCAAAATAATAACTTAAATCAAAATAATAAAAACATATTACATTTATTGTTATTTATTTTTCACTCTATATAACTATTTTACTAAATAAAAAAACTCTTTCCATTTCACTTAGTTTGGTCAAGCACATAAAAATAGTTTGTTTATTTTCTTACGGAATCAGTTAGGCATGAACATCTGAATACCTATTCAAGTACGGATTGTTATTTTTCAGCTATCGGGCTTTTTAATTTTGAAATTAGGCACCACTTGGTTATTATAAATTTATGTGTGAGTTTCAAGATGGATCTTCCCGAATTTGAATTAATTTGTTCTGATGTATAAGAACCTAAAAAAATTCAAATAATTTCATTCAAAAAAAAAAAATTCAAATAATTGGATATTTGTAACTATATTACCTGGTTCGATTTGACACTACAAGAAAACGCGTGTATAACGACGACAGGTTACGAGGAAATTATTTCCTCGTAAATTTACATGGTGTTTACGACTATGTTACGAGTAAAAAAATATTCGTCGTAAATTCGTTGTAAAGTTACAACGAAAACGTTTCGTCGTAAACCCAATGTAATTTTACAAGGCTTTTACGTGGAAAGCCCAATTCGTCGTAAACTCATTGTAAATATACAAGTCATTTACGACGAATCATGTAACCGTTACTTTTGGTGAAAACGTGCATATAGTGTGGTTTAAAGTAACTAACTTCGTTGTAAAATCATTGTAAATTTACGAGTGATTTACGTGGAAAGCCCAATTCGTCGTAAACTCATTGTAAATATACAAGCCATTTACGAGGAATCATATAACCGTTACTTTTGGTGAAAACGTGCATATAGTGGAGTTCAAAATAAGCTAACTTCGTTGTAAATTCGTTGTAAATAATATGTAAAAACGATGTAAAAGCAAAGTAAAACTTTTCGTTGTAAAATCCATGTTATACCTTCACCTACCACTTACGAAAATCGTCTATATATATGATCATTTCTCAATTCAAATAACACACAAACGAAATCAAAGAAAAAAAACCAGAAAAAAGAAAAACAAATGGCTGATGGCTTCAATATTTACGAGTTACGAAGTTGGATGTATTCGCATAAAGATGATTCCGGTAGAGTGACGGATGCATTTCTAAGCGGGCTAGAGACATTCATGCACCAGGCGGGCTGTACACCGATCACGCAGGAAAGCGGTAAGATGTTCTGCCCTTGTCGGAAATGCAAGAATTCAAAATTTGCTCGTAGTGAAACTGTATGGAAGCACTTACTAAACAGAGGATTTACACCACAATATTATATTTGGTATCAACATGGGGAGGGTTATGGTGGAAATGAAGCTAGTAGTAGTAATAATTTTGAAACTGCTGGTAATAGTGAAGAACCGAATCATTTGCATAATGAATCTAGTTATCATCAGGAGGAGCAGATGGTAGATCATGATAGGGTTCAAGACATGATTACTGATGCATTTTTAGAAACAACTACTACAATAGCTCATGAAACTGGAAATGTAGAAGAACCTAATTTGGATGCAAAAAGGTTTTATGAAATGTTAGATGCTGCAAATCAACCAATCTACACTGGTTGTAGAGAAGGTCTCTCTAAATTGTCTCTAGCAGCTAGGATGATGAACATTAAAACGGATCATAATTTACCTGAGAATTGCATGGATGCTTGGGCGGAGTTGTTCAAAGAGTATTTGCCAGAAGACAACGTGTCAGCTGAATCTTATTATGAGATTCAGAAATTGGTTTATAGTCTTGGGTTGCCTTCGGAGATGATAGATGTTTGCATCGACAACTGCATGATCTACTGGAAGGATGATGAGAAGTTAGAAGAGTGTCGATTCTGCAAGAAACCACGATTCAAGCCGCAAGGACGTGGGAGGAATAGGGTACCGTACCAAAGGATGTGGTACCTACCCATTAAAGACAGGTTAAAAAGATTATACCAATCGGAGAGGACTGCTGCATGGATGAGGTGGCATGCTGAACATGTCCAGAAGGATGGCGAGGTCGCTCACCCATCAGATGCAAGGGCGTGGAAACATTTCAACAAGGTATACCCAGATTTCGCTGAAAATATTCGGAATGTCTATCTTGGGTTATGCACCGATGGATTTAGTCCATTTGGTATGTCTGGGAGACAGTATTCTTTGTGGCCAGTTATTCTTACGCCGTACAACCTGCCGCCGGATATGTGCATGGAACAAGAATTTCTATTCTTGACCATATTAATCCCTGGGCCGAAGCATCCAAAACGGTCGTTGGATGTATTTCTTCAACCACTGATACAGGAGCTAAAGGAGTTGTGGTCAGAAGGGGTAAGAACTTATGATTGTTCCACGAAAACCAATTTTACGATGCGAGCAGTTCTGCTGTGGACGATAAGTGACTTTCCTGCTTATGGAATGTTGTCTGGCTGGACAACTCATGGAAGGTTATCTTGTCCATATTGTCATGGATCTACGGATGCTTTTCAACTGAAGAATGGTAGAAAGAGTTGTTGGTTTGATTGTCATCGTCGATTTCTTCCTGTTGCCCATCCTTACAGAAGAAATAAGACATTGTTTAGGAAAAACAAAGTTGTCAGAGACAGTCCTCCTCCATATCTCACAGGCCAGCAGATCGAGGAGGACATTGATTATTACGGAGCTCAGAAAACTGTGAAGCAAGGAGGAAACTGGCATGTTCCTGGTAATATGCCTGATGGGTATGGGGTTTCTCACAATTGGCATAAGAAAAGTATATTTTGGGAGCTACCTTACTGGAAAGATCTTCTTTTACGCCACAACCTGGATGTGATGCATATAGAGAAGAACTTTTTTGACAACATCATGAATACAATACTGAACGTCCCAGGAAAGACAAAAGATAACAAAAAGTCAAGGATGGACTTACCCGATATTTGCTCAAGAAGTGAGTTACATATCAAGAGCAATGGAAATGTTCCTGTTCCCATCTTTCGATTGTCATCAGAAGCGAAGTCAACTTTGTTTGACTGGGTTGCATCAGAAGTGAAGTTTCCTGATGGTTACGTTTCAAATCTGTCAAGGTGTGTTGAACGAGGTCAAAAGTTCTCAGGAATGAAGAGTCATGATTGTCATGTGTTTATGCAACGACTACTTCCATTCGCTTTTGCTGAGCTCCTTCCAACAAATGTACAT
>NC_079513.1:1961707-1976394 GCF_000801105.2 Raphanus sativus | reverse complement strand
GAATATCCGGAACCGAGGTGGATGCAAGGAAAGAAAGCACTTTTGTCAAGTGGTTAAAAGGACAGGTAATATTAACATATAAAGTAATCTTTGGTACTGTTATTATTATTAAGGTAAAATTCTAAACAGTGATGTATTAATTTGTAGGTTTGATTATGACGATCCATATTATCCTGTATGGTTTCATGATTTGATCCAAGGTCCAGTAGCCAAAGGTCACCAACATCATTCTATGTACTTCACACGAGGTTTCACTTTTTCATACATATATGAGTATGGGAGACGTCGGGCAACAAGCAACTACGGGATATGTGTGAAAGGTGAAACAGACTTTTACGGGATCTTGCAAAAGATATTGAAGTGGAATTTCCAGGGTTGTTGAAGCTAAAATGTGTCCTCTTCAAATGCGAGTGGTTCGAACCGGTGGAGAACCGTGGTGTGTTCGGTTTAACAAATTTGTGTTGTGGATATCCATTCTGGGAGAAGATATAACAAATTCGAGCCTTTCATCTTAGCTTCCCAAGCCGAACAGTTAGCTTCCTTCCATACCCTCGCTTCGAAGTTCTGGGGATAAATTGGTTAACTGCTATCAAAATAACACCTCGTGGACGGATTGTTGCTGGAGAAGAACCACCTTTGCAAGAAGAAGATGCAATCAATGAAGTTGAGGTACCTATCAACAAACTGATGAAATTCTTTTGATCGACCCGGATAACCGTCATATGAAGATCTTCCCGAAGATGTGACGGATGAAGCACGTGAAGATGAGTTCGATAGAAGCGATGATGATCATTGTTAGTGATGTTGATGAGAACTCAAACGATTCTTCATGATGTAAAATATGTAACAAATGTTGATTTTTATTAGAAGATCTTATTTTCATATGTGTATCAAATTTCTATTTATATAATATGCATTTTAAAAAAAAATTGGAGTTTATGGTTTCAGTTGGAAAAGAGGTTGAATGTGTAGAAATATGAAAGTATAGATATGTAAGTTTGGGGTTTAGGGATTTTGATTTTCGGGGTTTTCACATATTTTCGTTGTAATTTCGTTGTAAAAAAAAAACGCGGGCCTGTAATTTCCTCGTAAAGTTTAGGTTCGTCGTAACTTCGTTGTAAACCATGAATCGGGGTTTAGGGATTTGATTTGTGGTTTCAAAGATTCGTTGTAAACACGTCGTAAACAAAAAAAGCGGGCCTGGTACATTCGTCGTAATTCCTGAAAGCACGTGTCCTCGTAAATTCGTCGTAAACTGAAACACGGGCCTGGTATATTCCTCGTAAACCAAAACGCGGGCCTGGTACATTCGTCGTAATTACTGAAAGCACGTGTCCTAAGTAAATTCGTCGTAACCGAAGACGGGCCTGGTATATTCCTCGTAAGCCCAAAAACGCGGGCCTGGTACTTTCGTCGTAAATCCAAAAACGCGGGCCTGGTATATTCCTCGTAAATTTACGACGAATTTACGAGGAACATGTTTTCTTTATATATGCAACGCCTGAACGAGGCTTCCTCGTTCATTCCTCACAAATCTCTCTCTCTCTCTAAGGTAACTCCTCTCTCTCTAGTTAGTTTTTTTTTTAATTAGTTTAGGTGGTTAGTATAGGGAATTAGTTTAGAGAATTAGTTTAGGGAATTAGTTTAGGTGGTTAGTATAGAGAATTTTTAAAAAAAATAATTAATTAATAGTTGTGATTTTTAATTTTTTTTTTTTTAAAATAATGTAGATCATGGCTCCTAGGAAAAAAACCACCACCGACTTATCATGAGATGTTTGGCGACGGTACCGGTGGACGTCTTCTTCTTCCGGCGGCCGAGCATCTTCTGATGCCCGTTCCGGACTCTCAGACATCTCAGAGAGTTTGGAGTCCTCCTCCCGCACCTCACATGGCTCCAGCTCCGCCACCAGCAGCCCAGATGGCTCCACCTCCTCCACCAGAAGCTCCGCAGGAGCCCATTCCAGGAGTAGATGTTCATCCAGACTTGCGGGTGCCTCCTCATGCACCATACGCAAGATATACAGTGGAGGATTTGCTTTCCGCGCCTGGACGGGAGGGTATGGACGTTTTGGACCCCGATAGACCGCCGGGTACTTATTGGTAAGTAAATTTATAATTTAAAATTTTCAAATCATTTTTATATATTTTATTAACAAGTTGGTTCAATTTGCAGGTTTGGGGCCAACAACCGTGTTTCCCGGAGCGTTTCAGAGACGATGAAGGATACCTAGACGGAGCTTATCCAAACTGGAGCTTGACTCCAGATCACGTCAAAGACCACTTGGTTTAAAACAGTTTGCGGTAATTTTTCAATTTTCTTTTTTATATTTAAATTTATTATTTTTATTAATTATTATTTATTAATGGTTTCATAATTTTGTTTGTTTCAGCAAAGGTGGAATTGTCCTTAGGAATCACCGAAATGGTGAAGAAGGAATTCGAGGCAAAAGGCGAAGACTCGCCTTACCAACACGGTCTCGGATTGGAAGGATAAGTGGGAGATCTACGGCTATGACGGGAAGCCCACTGGGGTCACCAAGGAGGTATGGGATGGCCTCATCGCTTTTTGGAAGCTACCCAGCTCAATCCGGAAGGCCAACTCCTGCTCCGCTTCCCGTAGGACCAAGGATAAAGACGGGAATTTGCCTATGCTCCATACCACCGGGCAAAAACCTCATGCCGGGATCCGTCTCGACGCTGTAAGTTTTAGTTGTAATATTTATTTTATTAATAACTTTGAATTTCAATTTTTAATATTTTATTATTGGTTTTTGTAGTTTGAGAAGACCGGAGTCATGCCATCTTTGTCCGACCTCTTCAAGATGACTCACGCCAAACCGGACGGGACTTTTGTTGATCCTGCATCCGAGAAGCTCTTCAACACTGTGGCTGCTCGGGTTGATGAGCGGGAGACGCAACTCACCCAGCAGTCTCCGGATGGATTACCCGTCAAATTGACGACGGAAGAGGTCGACAGGATCTTCGAGGAGGTAAAATTTAAAAGCTTTAGTTTAAATTAATTTTACTATTTCAACAATATTAACTATTTAATATTATTTTTTGTAGGTCGCTCCAAGAAAGAAGGGCCGGACGGTGGGAATCGGTTCTGTCAACGAAGTCGCAAGGGCGACTTCGTCTTACTCTTCTAGACGGGCCCAAGAGACTTCTCAGATGCAGGCTCGATTGGATACCCAGCAGGAGCGTTTAGACTCTCTCGAGAACCTGTTGGATATTATGGCGATGGGGAACCCGACCATGCAGAGAGCGTTGGCGGCCAGACGAGAAGCTCTCGGGATGCAACAACGGGATCCCGAATCTACCGATCCAGTGGGAGCGGGAACGAGCGGAGAGAGACCGAGCGGGACCGACTACTTTGATGATGTATCTCTCCCGTAGATTTTTTTTTTTTTTATAATTTTGTTTTGTAAAATATTAAAACTTAATTTTATTTATGGAATATTTATTTTCTAAACAATTGTTTTTTTATTATTTGAAATTTTAATTTTTATAATTCCAATTTTATTATAAATAAAATAAAATAATAAATAAAAATTAATATAATAATATAATAAATAAAATAACGATGTAAAATTCGTTTGTAACTTTACGACGAATTTACATCGAAGTACTCGTAAATACGATGTAAACTATTACATCGAGTTTACAACGACAGAGATGTAAAGTCGTCGTAATTTTACAACGATTTACATCGAACATTTACGTGTGTTTTACATCGAATTGTTTACAACTCCTTTACGACGAATCTTTACGAGTTAGTTACAACGAGTGTTTACGTGGACATTACGACGAATGCTTTCCTTCTCTTTTACGACGAATTCATTAACTCGTAACCGTTACGTGGCGTTTACGACGAATCTTCTTTTACGACGGACGATTAACAACGATTCGCTTTTCGAGGTAAATTCGTCGTAATTCCCCTTTTACAACGAATTTACAACGAATATCGCCCTGGTAAATAATATGTTTTCTTGTAGTGTGAGTTTTTTGAATACAATTAATTATATGGCTATACATCTAAAATATATAATACTAGTTATGAAAAGCAAATATCAATATATAAGAATCAATATCCACGCAGATGCGGATGGTTAGTTCTAGTTAAAATTATTGCCTCTGTAAATTCATAAACCCACAACTTACAATATATATAAAAGAAAAGATCCACTTGTTAAAAAATATTGTGGAACTTGTTCTGAACTTGAAGGAGATGATGCTGATGAGTAGATTCCCTTGATGACTAAGTGTTTGCCCGCATACAGTCTCTTTGATTAATGCATTTTTCTATTTTCAGATATATAAAAGAAAATTTAGCATACAAATAGTGTTCCTTGTTAAATCTGCAGAAATGGATAGACAAAGAGTATTGGAAACGGAGGTCGGCTTGGTATGAAACGTGTCTTGGTGTACCCTTGAAGGATAAAGTGGAGAGAAAGAAAAGAAAATCTACTGGGGGGCTGTGGTTGAACCAGTAGCATTTTCGCATACAAGTGTATCTCTGTAAAAGGTTATCCTTATTTTTCTTTGTTAATGAAGACAAAAACATGTTTTGACCAAAAAAAAAAAGAAGACAAAAACATGTTATAAAAGTCAAGCATGTCTTTATGTTAAAAAAAAAAGTCAAGCATGTGTTGATTTCTTCCCAAAGATAAGACGTACTGTTATGTAGATAGATATAAAGAAAATAATTTCACAGTATACAAAAATTCTTGACATCATACTGCATTTTTTTACTACATATTTTTTTCTGCAAACTGCCATTTATGTGAACTTACTTAATTATAAATATTTAAAATTGTTTCTTTCCAGAAGCCATTAACAAAAGTATAGCTGAAGACCCAAGGGAATATCGAAGGAGAACAACAGAGCTGAAGAGAATTAGCAAAAGAGAGAAGAAAACAGAGGGGCGTTCCGAGAATTGAACTCGGGACCTCTCGCACCCTAAGCAAGAATCATACCACTAGACCAAACGCCCTTGTTGGTAAATGTGTTATATCAATACTCTTAAAGACCATCAAACATTGCTCATTTGTTCTTGTCTCGTCACTGACTCACTCTCCAGCCAATGTTGTTGGATAAGCTTCAAAGATAGCTTAGGAAACAAGTTATTCATAAAAGGAAGTTTGAATAACTAAAAAGGAAAAACTTGATTTAGATTTATGTTAAGTTTCTAGATCACTTTGTAATAGGTTAAGCTAAGACTCTATATATAGAGATCTATATTGTAAGATGATCTCAAGAAGTTAAGAGTTTAATAAAACGAAGAAACAGTTTTATTAACAAGCTTTCACATTCACACAATCGATCCTTAGGCGACTTTATTTGGTATCAGAGCTTAGGTTTTTGTGTGATTGTGAAATCGAGAAGCTGTATCCATGGCTGATACAAAAGCTTTAACAGAGATGAAGCCACTAGGAAGAAGAGAAGACTTTCCGAGTGCTGTAATCTGTCCGATGCTCAATACGACGAACTACACTGTTTGGGCAAAGAGGATGAAGATTCTGTTAAAGGTTCACAAAGTTTGGGGTGCAGTAGATCCAGGCACTGACGACGAAGAAAGAAACGACTTTGCAACGGGACTTCTGTTCGGTTCAATACCTGAAGCGATGGTTTTACAAGCCGGAGAAGATGACTCCCCTAAAGTCATATGGGAAGCCATTAAAACCAGAAACCTTGGTGTTGAACGCGTTAAAGAAGCTCGTCTACTAACGCTGATGAATGAATTCGATCGATTAAGCATGGAAGACTCAGATAGTATTGATAACTTCACGAGCAAGTTAACGGAGCTTGCATCAAAAGCGTCCTCGTTGGGACAGAGCATTGATCAACCAAAGCTCGTGAAGAAACTTCTCAACAGTCTACCAATGAAATTCATTCACATGACGGCATCAATAGAGCAGATGCTTGATCTAAACAAAACCTCGTTTGAAGATATTATTGGAAGACTCAAAGCATATGAAGAACGAGTCAAAGGCAAAACGGCATATGATCAACAAAACAATCTGTTGTTCTCAAGTACTGAAACATCAAGCGATCAGAACTCGAGAGGCAGAGGAAGAGGATCATATCGTGGTCGTGGTCAAGGAAACAGAGGTAGAGGACGAGGAAGAAGCAACACTGGCGAGGGGAACAAAGAGAAGAAAGACTACTCCCAGATCACATGCTTCAATTGTAAGAAGAAGGGACACTTCAAATCCGTGTGTCCTGAGAAGAAAGAAGAGAAACAAGAGCTCAACAAGACAGAGACGGAGGTAGCAGAAGCTGCGTTATACATGCATCAAGTTGTGTATCTCAACGAAGAAAAAGTCTTACCGAATTCACTAGAGCCAAGCAAGAAAGAAGATGGTATATGGTATCTAGACAACGGTGCGAGCAATCACATGACTGGTGAAAGATCTTACTTCTCAGAACTCAACGAGAACATCAAAGGAAAAGTCAAGTTCGGAGATGGCTCGTATGTAGATATAAACGGCAAAGGATCTATTCTCTTTGAAGCCAAGACAGGAGAACAGAAGCTCCTAACCGACATATACTACATACCGAACTTGAAGAGTAACATACTAAGTCTGGGTCAAGCAACTGAACAAGGGTGTGACATAAGGATGAAAGAGAATTACCTCACTTTGAGAGATCCAAGCGGTAGACTTTTGGTGAAAGTTCAGAGAGCTTCTAATCGTCTATATAAGATATCACTCAAAGTCGGTAAAACTACCTGTCTACTCGCAAAGATCAAGGAGGAACCATGGAGATGGCACGCACGCCTTGGTCATATAAGCTTCAAGACAATAAGGGCCATGGCAACACATGATATGGTTCGTGGCTTACCTGAAATACATGAAGAGAAGCAGCTGTGTGACTCGTGTTTGGTCGGGAAGCAGACGCGTCACAGCTTTCCTGCAGCAACTGCATACAGAGCTTCGGTTGCTCTCGAGTTGTTACACGCGGATCTGTGCGGTCCTATATCGCCGGCAACACAAGGTCACAACAACTATATCTTCGTCATAGTTGATGATTGTACGAGATATATGTGGTCTATTTTGTTGAGAGAAAAGAGTGAAGCCTTTGATAGATTCAAGAGTTTTAAAGCCCTTGTTGAGAAGGAAGCAAACAAGACAATCGGAACACTCCGTACGGACAGAGGAGGAGAGTTCACGTCAAAGGATTTCCAAGACTTCTGCAACAAACATGGCATCAAACGCCATTTAACAGCACCATATACTCCACAACAGAATGGAGTTGTGGAGAGAAGGAACCGTACTTTAATGGAGATGACTCGGAGCATGATGAAAGCTATGAAGGTACCGAACTACATGTGGGGAGAAGCCGTGCGACACGCAACATATGTGATCAATCGTGTTCCTACTAGAGCATTGAAGAATAAAACTCCATACGAAAGCTTGAAGGGAGGAAAGCCTAACGTAGGTCACATAAGAGTTTTTGGATGTGTTGCTCACGCGAAAGTAGATTCAGTTCATCTAAGGAAACTTGATGATCGTTCTCAAGCTCTTGTTCATCTCGGAATCGAACCAGGCACGAAAGCTTATCGACTTTATAATCCTACCTTCAAAAGGATAGTCGTAAGTCGGGACGTAATCTTCGACGAGAAGACTTGTTGGAATTGGAAGGGAGCTACTAAGGAAGGACAAGACGACTCTGGTATGTTCCGTATGACGTGGGGACTGACTGTAAACGAAGGGAATGGTCCGTTTATAGCCAGCACACAACAAGAAGAAACCACGAATGCAGAAACAGAGCAGCAAGAAGACGAAGCAGGTGTTACACACGAAGAATCAGATGTAACACACAACGAAGAAGAAGAAGTTGATCAAAGCTCGACACAGGAAGTAAGGCGCTCAACTCGTCAAACAAGTAAACCTAGTTACCTAGATGACTACATTTTACTTGCTGAGATAGAATGTGAGCTGCTACTTCATGTTATCAATGATGAGCCAAAGAATTTCCAAAAAGCAAAGGGAGATAAAAGATGGACGAAGGCATGTGAAGACGAGATCCATTCGATCAACATAAACAAGACATGGACGCTAACAGACAAGCCAGCTGGAGCAAAGATCATCGGTCTCAAGTGGATCTTCAAGATCAAAAGAAACGCTGATGGATCTATCAACAAGTTCAAAGCGAGACTCGTAGCTAAAGGTTACGTACAAGAACATGGTATCGACTTTGATGAAGTGTTTGCACCAGTGGCTCGATTAGAGACCATAAGACTCCTGATTGGGTTAGCTGCTGCGAATAAGTGGGAGATTCACCATCTAGACGTCAAGACAGCATTCTTACATGGTGAGTTACACGAAGAAGTTTATGTGTCACAGCCTGAAGGGTTTGAAAAGAAGGGAGAAGAGCATAAGGTTTTCAAACTCTCCAAGGCCTTGTATGGATTGAAACAAGCTCTACGAGCTTGGAACATAAAGCTTGATCGAACTTTGAAGCAACTCGGCTTCAAGAGGTGTTCTAAAGAAAATTCTGTCTATCGAAAGGATGATAAAGGAAAGCTTCTTATCGTGGCTATCTACGTTGACGACTTGTTCATTACCGGAGACTCTGAAAAAGAAATCTCAGAGTTTAAGAAGAACATGTCAAAGAACTTTGAGATGTCTGATTTGGGTCTTCTAACATACTACCTCGGATTGGAAGTAAGACAAAGCTCAAAGTACATCATGATCAATCAAGAAGCGTATGCGAGGAGAGTATTGGAGGAAGCTGCAATGGACGACTGCAACTCGACATGTATACCCATGGAGTTCGGTCTGCAACTCTCAAAAGGCCTCGACGAACCTGAGATAGATGCTACACTTTATCGAAGAAGAATTGGCTGTCTCAGATATCTTATGCACTCAAGACCAGACATGTGTTACGCAGTGGGCATCTTGAGTAGATATATGCACTCACCAAGAACGTCTCACGGCAACGCACTGAAGCAAGTGCTAAGGTACTTAAAGGGAACAGTCGGGTACGGATTATCTTACGAGCAAGGTGGATCAATGAATCTCGTGGGATATAGTGACAGTAGTCACAACACGGATCCGGACGATGGAAGAAGTACGACAGGTCATTTGTTTTGTCTAGGAGAAACGCCAATCGCTTGGTGCTCGCAGAAGCAAGACACGGTGTTTTTAAGCTCGTGTGAAGCAGAGTATATGGCGGCAACGGAAGCAGCAAAACAGGCGGTCTGGATACAAGATTTGATAAGTGAGATTACAGGAAAAGAGATGAAGAAGACGATGATACGAGTGGACAACAAGTCAGCTATATCATTAGCCAAGAATCCCGTGTTTCACCGTAGGAGCAAGCATATTCACAAAAGGTTCCATTTCATTCGCGAACGAGTGGAGCAAGACGAGATTGATGTGGAACATGTTCCTGGAGACAAGCAGAAAGCGGACATCCTAACTAAAGCTTTAGCAAGAATCAAGTTCAAAGAGATGAGGGAGCTGATTCAAGTTCAAGACTTAAGCAAAGATGGCTTGAAGCTTAGAAGGGAGAATGTTGGATAAGCTTCAAAGATAGCTTAGGAAACAAGTTATTCATAAAAGGAAGTTTGAATAACTAAAAAGGAAAAACTTGATTTAGATTTATGTTAAGTTTCTAGATCACTTTGTAATAGGTTAAGCTAAGACCCTATATATAGAGATCTATATTGTAAGATGATCTCAAGAAATTAAGAGTTTAATAAAACAAAGAAACAGTTTTATTAACAAGCTTTCACATTCACACAATCGATCCTTAGGCGACTTTAAATGTGCCCAATAGAACCTCGGAAACTAGGAGAGGCAACACAAGCAGAAGAGTTTGTGCCTTTGTGGACCAACTTCTGGTGGAAAAAGATCTAAATTTGTCACCAGTGAATCTTCCCGGAAACTAGTCTGAGAAAGAGTCCAACCAAGGATACGAGAATCTTCTATTGAGAGTGGCAAATATTACATGCTTCAAGAGAAGATCATGTTTACAAAGGGTGATCCAGAGAGTGAAGAAAGGATATATGGACCTGTGTCATCCCACAAAAAGATTTATGCAGAATAGTTTTGCTAAACATCACAAGCAATGAATGAAAGCCATCTTATCAAAATCTTTCACAAACAGGACTGATGACTGTTCGTTATAAGAGACCTTTCAACATTCTACAAAAAGACAAATTTAGCACATGAAAATTTATGCATTGCACATACATTAATTAGAAAAGATAATGCTAAACAAGAGCCCTGAGAATGTTTTTGGCAGGAGAAAAACAACTCAACAGACCTAAACTCTACTCATTGCTTTCAGGAGATTCACCACCAGGGTTCGGATTGTTGAAGCCACCGCTCGGCGGAGCAGCAGCAGCAGCAGCAGCTGGATTTGTTTGATAAGGAGGAGGCGGAGGAAGAGGAAGTCCATTATAATTGGGAGGTGGTCCACCACCTTGACCTGGTAATGGAGCCATTCCTGGTGGCCTAAGCATACCGTTTTGTGGAGGCGGTGGTAGAGGAGCACCAGGCGGTGCCATCATCTGTGGTACTCCCGGAGGTGGCATGTAACCTGAAAAACTACAATATTACATTCCAACTAAAAAAAAAAAAGAAAAATGAAATGCAAAGAATAAAAATAAAGTCATAAACTATCTATATAAGTATACTAACTAATGTTTATATAATAAACTATAATAACAGAAACTACCTTGACCAGGCATCATGGGTCTAGGGAGAACAGGAGGTCGCATCCCCATAGGCATAGGCATCATAGGGAGGCGTGGTCTAGCGAGCATATGCTGGTTAAACGCACCACCAACCTGATTGTACGCTGCAGCTTGGCCAAGATGCTCTTTAATTCTCTGATCAATCAGACTTTGTGTTTGCTGTTCCTCGAATTGCTGATAGTATATCCTCACATTCGCCTGAAATATCATCATCAAAAACTATTTCACAAAGGTCTTATTATATACACCACACATAAATAATATAAAACTAGTTTATGTAACCTTGTGTTTGTAACCGGCGTTGTGCTGCTTCCTCACCGATGGCTGACAAAAAAAAAGACTGATAAGAGAGGGTACATGATAGCTTATCATTTTGATATGTTATCACATCTCAAAAACATGATTGATAGGTGAGATCACAACTCAAATAGTGGTTTTAAAACACAAAAGGCAAGAAGCGAGCCAATGTACCAAGTTAATAACCTACTGGTTTTAAAAAATGGAATCTAAACCGGAAACCTAACCGGTACCGCCGTAGATCAATTTGCAGTACGATCGAACATAAGTTCATCAATCGAAAGAAAGAAAGAGAGATTTGGACTTACGGAATCGTGGGTGAGATAAGTGTCACAATAATCACAGTAATACCTGCGAAAATCAACATTAAAAACCTAATATTGAACAACATAATTATCTAAGTTTAATATACTTAAGATCTAGAAGAACCCTATACCTCGGCATCGTTCTGAGCTTCGGGAGGAGCAGCGAGAAGAAGAAGAAGAAAGTGCAGAGAGTCTTTTTTTTTTTTGTTCGTCTAATTTTTCAATAAGAAGGATGATTTTAATCTAACGGTACAGATTTGTCTATGATATCTGACGGATATTAATAAGCGGAGAAGTATCTCAATTGAAGCGATGCCGTTTCACAACAAATGGAGTTTAGTAGACAAAGCCACTGGTATAAGGTAGAGTGAATGCATTTTCTTTTGGTTGTTCTTGTTGGTTGCAAGTTTTGTTAGTTATGACTCACAAGTCACAAGCAGCCGCTCAGAACTGCTATTAACATGATGAACAGTCACCATTTAGGTGGTAATAAATTGAAAGTTCAGCTTAAGAGAGATAACAACAACAATGGCCAACATATGTTGTTAAACTAACAATGATGTCCCGTGGTTAAACTAACACTCTAAACCATTTTACTCTCTTGAACTACACATGTTCATGACAGAAAATAAAAGGTTGGGCTAATGGGTCAACCTGGTTCATGATTTTGACCAATCTTGAATGGATGCATCTGTGTCTAAATGCAAATCTCATTGGGAGTTAAAAGATTTAACCATCAAATCAAAAAGATGTAACTTCACTGCAAATGGATCATCTATTTTCTTCTTTTTTTTATTTTTATATTTCTGGAAATAACGATTTGTAATTTATGTTTTTCATTGAAGTTCATGTAGACATTTTATGAATTATAAATATCAAATTCATTGAATTGAATTTTCTCTTTAGATTTTTTTAATGATCTGAAGTTGTCTTTAGAAAAAAGATTTAGTGTATCAAATGTTAAAAAAAAAAAAAAGAGAGATCAGATTATCTTTGCTACAACAAATCCAAACAGCACAACACAAACACACACATGGAGAAGGACTACAACAACAGTCAACAGACAGGTTCAGCCCTTGCTGAACCCCTTGATGAGACTCACACCCAACAATCCCTAAAGACCCTAACAAATTTGGAAAATAATCTCTGTATTGATTGATTTATAGACAGAACCAGTTCTCTCTCTTCCTGCAGATTAAGCAGAAATAAGAAAAGCTAACAAACCCGTGGAAGCTGACTTGAATTAGACAGGTCATAGGCTCCATCTTAGTCGCTTGTGCCTGAGCCTAAACTGTTGTTTTTGTCCTCTGTAAATGATACCAATGGAGAGCATTTTGGACTCCAGTCTTCAGAGATACTAGTGTTTGAAACTCTAGCATTGTTGCTGAGCTGGCCCAAGAAACATTTCTCTACTGAGCTTAATGATCCAATATCATTTTCATCTTCTTGGGTAGACCGGCGGCTGAGATGTTCTTCTTCTTGTTGTTGTTGTCCCTCTTGTTCTTCTCCTCCTGATTCTGAATCCGTGCCTTGTGATTCACAGCTGACTTCCATGTCTTGTGCATTGTCAGAGTCAGAATCAGTTTGAGAATTTGATGAGTGGGAATGGGATGGTGAATACTCTTCTGATCCGCTTGAGGTTTCTTCACGTTCCGCTAGTGTTCTGGTGATGAGTGTCTTCAGCAAGTTCATCACTTGAACAGCATGCATAAGAGCCGTTAATGGATCCGTCATCTACAGTCACAAGATTCAGTCACTTCAGTGACTCTTAAAAAGCAACTATGTTAATGTATGTTTGTGTTTACCTGAGTCATGTTAGGAGCAAAAACCATGGCTATATTCCTCGCATTCATCTTGTTAGACTCTTCTTCCTCAACAACATCAGCCATAAGATCAACAGCCCAACTGAGCAAAGCAGACTCAGTAGGCTTAAGCTGCTTGATGAGTTGAACAGAGTCTTCCTCGGTGTTGCAGTTGAGAACTTCCTCAGGAGAAAGACCGTCAAGCACTCCACAAGGTAACTCTCTGAACCAAGCTTTGATAAGACCAGCCAAGCAATGCACATCAATGTTCTCAGGAACAATACCTCTGTTCAGTTGGTCTCTCACATGTTCCTCTTGGCTGTTCTCAGGGTTTATCCTAAAGATCCCTTCGGCCTATTTTTTTATCCACACAAACAAGATTAACAAAAATAAAGGCAATGGATTCAGTTTGGTTTGTGGAATGTCTTTACCTTAAGACCTTGTTGAGAATAGAGCCTTTGTTGCATTAGTAATAGAATGGTTGGGACACTGTTTCCTTTCTCGTCATAAGAACATTGCATTGATTCCGCAGAGACACCAAACACGCTCACGCTGCATTTTATCCAGAAAACAAAAGCTTTTAGAACTTAAGTGTTAATCTTAATAATGCCTTAAATCTAGATGTAACAGTAAAAAAAAACTCATCTATACTATTAAAGCTGAAGTACGAAAATCAAATGTTTGGCAACATGAATAAGAAAAAAAAATACATTTGATTGGATACATGGATAGCATCTCTAATTATTATTATTACTCATTTTAATAAATAAACATCACACATTTATTTCTAAATATATACGATCGTTTGTGTTCCCTAAAAACAAAATCTTTGATTTCTAAGTCTCCTATATCGTCGTCCCTAAAAAAAAAAGAGGTTCATAACAGAGCTTCATATCAATTTGATTATAAAAGCTGACGTAGAAAACTGAGATTGCATGTCAACATATCAAGTAGAAAACGACATATCTTAAGAACTTCATATCAATTCAAGTTTACTTTTTATACATATCGTCTTAGATCAAATTATTTTATCATCATTGCAGTCCAACCGTAAATATATAGATGGCATGTCAACTTTTTTTTTTTGAATAAATTCTTAATATAGTTTTCTTAGTATATTATTGATGATCAAACCGTAAACAGGATACCAAGATCTATTAAACCAGATTCATATTACGTTATGAACTTCTATATCACGTGAATTGGTCCCCAAGTTTGAATTAATGATACCAAATATATTAATTAACTACTTTACAAAATCTACTCATGCATCTCCCACAAATATCTCCATCTTAATAACTCACTTAAATTTAGCGAATCTTACTTATTTTGTTCAATATTATATTTTCACATTCCTTTTCCAATAAAGTATATTAATAGTTTTAAAATTTTGTTACTAAAAAAAGAAAAATCGAAGATAAGATCACTAATTTACCTTTTTTTCTTAAAATGTAAATCTTATGCATATTATATATAGAATATTCTCAAGTATCATAACTAATTTACCTAAATTCGCCTACATTGTAAATCTTACGAATATTCTTTGCGTGATAGTTTCCACAAAATATTAAAC
>NC_079513.1:1951961-1961607 GCF_000801105.2 Raphanus sativus | reverse complement strand
TCGACCTGAAGCTCGTGCGGGAGACCAAGAAAGCCATGAAACCTATCAAATGTCACGTGAGTGATGTGTCGAACGTTTGTTGGCCATCCGATCTCCATCTGATGAACGGCTGCGGAGGATATCCCTCCTCCTCCGCGGTCCTCTTGGCGGTTATCCACGCGGCAAGATACTACCGATTTGCGCAGCGCCGTCAAGAGAAACTCGACAAGAGATAGTTGCTGGTTCTGCTCTTCCTCTTCTTCCTCCGCCGTCGATTTTCCCTTCCCTCCTCCTCCTTTTCTTCCGGCGCAACCAACGCCTTTAGTCACCATCACAAGCCCTGTCATTGCTCAATCAAGGAAGAAGTAGAGAAAAAGATGTTGTAGTAGAGACAAAGATCACCGCCTCTCTCTCTCTCTCTGTAGACTTTAAGCGTCTTCTCTCTCTCTCTCTCTCTTTGGAAGAAGGTGAGTGAGTTTGATTTTGAAATTCTCAAAAAGGTTTCTTTTATTTTTATATATTTTTATTTGATTTTAATATTATGGTTTTTGTTTTGTTTTGAATAATGTCTTTTTGGTCGGATTTGAAACGCAACGGCCACTCGTTTTCAAATTTCTCTCCCTCTGGCCTCTGCTATGCTTTTTTTTATTGTCTAATTTTTGGCTTTTAATGTGAATCACACTTTACCCTGAGATGTTTTGTAATCCTACAATAATGCCACTCTACAATAAATCTTGGTTGTTCATATTCATTTATTGAATTCGTTTTTTATATATATGTTTCATTCTTTTTTTTTTCTGAGCAACATATTTTTTTGTCAACAAAACAAAGACCTAACATATATATGTTTCATTCATTTTTTACTTTTCACTGGAAAAATTCTAACCACAATTATAGTTTTTTTTTCTTTTACCTTTTCATTTTGGCTATTTGGCTAATTCACATGGACTCTTTTCTCTTTCTGGTATGAGTATAAGAGAGTCTTCGCAATCCATTTTTTGTTTCTCTAGTTGTTGTCATGATGATATTAACATTTCAGGAACCAACATTCTTTCTTGTCAAACCAAAGTTCTTTTCCTACTTTTCCTCCCAAAACTATATAAAATCAGACAACATTATATCTTGTTGACCCCGCTTTTGTTTCCTTGTAACTCTTATATATTGTTTGAGACTGTAGAGTGTGGGAGATGTTACATGTTTTCCAGATCTAATATAATTTTATTGAACGTTTGCTTGAAACTACCAGTTACTTCTATTGCATTCAGCAGGGCAATAACTTCAAGATGAAAATCTTTGATTTGTTTTTGTCCTAATTATAATGAAGATAATACTTATCAGATTATTTTAAAAAATTATTGCTGGCTGATGGTAGCGTAGAACTTGCAATCTACGTAAAATAAAAAAATGTGCATACTTAAAAAATATATCAATACCTAAACAAAAAAACTTGTAATACATGGGACTTTGTTCGATCTTGCTGTAACATTTGAATTATCCAATTTATTAAGCTCAAAACTGTAACTCAAACATAACATTCCAACTCAAACTTTAACTCAAACTAGATTTTGACCCGCGCTTTCAAAGCGCGGGTTTATGTTTGGTGAAAATTTTATATAATCACATTTATATAATACATCTTGTATATGTATTTATATAATCCGTCTCATATATGTATTTTATATCCAGATTTATGTTCGGTAAAACTTTATTAATACATGTATTTTTAGGTTTTTAATTTTGAATTAGATATTTTAAATATAAATCAATATAACAGTTTTATAGTTTTGATCGGTGTTTTGAAATTCGACTAAGACCTGCGGTTGAACGAATTACCGGTTGATCAAAGATAAATTCAGTTCGGGTTTGAAAAAAAAAACAAAATTTAAAAATCCAATAAAAACTACTAAAATCGAAATCCGGTTACCGGTTGAACCACTGGTTGGACCAATAAACAATTTTTTTGTTAGATAGTTGGGATTATATTTAGGAAAAAGCGGTTTAAAACCAAACTTTTAAATAGTTTGAGAAAAAATGATGCAGTTTCAAACATGTCCGGTTGGAAAAATATTAAAATGATGCAGTATCAAACACGGAATAATCACATACCAAAATTGAATTAGGAAACCGGTGGTTAATGACAAACCAAAAACAATTAAAAAAGAAACCAATGCAGAATGTCCAAAATGTCATTAATGAATACAAAAGAAAGCCTCTTTAATAGGAGTAAACAGAGTAAAAATCCAAATGTGTTTGTACTTTAATAGTATAGATTTTTAAAAGTAATGATTGGTAACATTTATGAGTTATACTTTAACTCAAACTGAATCAAGTCTAACTTGTATCACCAGTCAAATCCAATAGTTCTGAAAACAAGCTATCTAATGTGTATCAATACCTTTTCTGGTAGTGAATCTTTATTGATTTCTCTAAATTTTTTTATCATTTTATGCTTTCCAAATTATATCATATTTTCTGTGTGTAAGGATTTTTATTCGTTTCTGAATCAACAATATTAGTCTTACATAACAAGTTATAATGAACATATAGGTCATTCTCACCATGAACACATAATGTTTCATATGATGAGATATATAATCATACTCTCATTGGGTAAGTATTTGCAATCTAAATTTTCACTTTACTAATTTATTAATGATTCAATAAATGTATATACTATCTTAAAATTCTAAACAAACAAAAGTATCTTATTATATATGTGATGTAGAAAATATGCATAAATTGTTTTTAACATTGAATAGTATACATGTATCTAGATAAAATTCCAACAAAATCAAAAATAATAATTTATTCAATATAAACTTATATCAAATATTTTGTATATGTTTTTATTATTATTATAATCTCCACGCCAAAAACCACACAACTTTTAAATGGTACACATTTTATTACTTTAACAAGCCTAAGGATCTTTGATTATAGGTAATCCTCGAGGAATAGGAGTACACTTAAGGGGATGAGCCATTGTCAAGACCATTCCCGAAAGTGTCTCTTCCATGTTGACCTTGTCTCCTTCTATTTTCCAATCGAAACACTGAATCATCATTCCAATCGCTGTTCCTAGTAAGATATAAGCTAGATTTGTTCCAGGACATCCTCTCCTTCCGCTACCGAAAGGAAGGTACTTAAGTACTTTCTCCTTTGTGGCATCTTCTTGTTCTGATCTTGAAGAAGATAGAAATCTCTCTGGCTTGAAGTCATCAGGATATTCCCAGTAATCAGAATCTCTCATGACAGCATAACCATTAACTACAAGTGTTGTCTTCTCGGGGACATAGAACCCTCCCATCACACATCCTTCTTGGAGCCTCCTTCCGAAGACAGGAATTGGCGGGTACATTCTTAAGCCTTCTTTGACCACCGCTTGCAAATAAGGCAGGTTTGGTAGGTCTGTTTCCTGAATCAACCTTGATTTCCCTACGACGGAATCGATTTCTTCTCTTATTCTCTCCATAGTGCTAGGGTTGTTAATGATTTCTGCCATTGTCCACTGTATTGTTTGCTTCGATGTGTCCGTGCCTCCAAGGAAAAGCTCCTGCAAGTTATAAACTCCTTTTAAATCAGAAAAATTTAATAATCAATTAACCTAATTAATTGTGATGTGATAATATTGGTGAATGTACACTACAAGAAAACAAATAATTAACGAGGGCCATTTTCCTCGTTAATTCCTCGTAAAAGGAGGTTTACGAGGAATTAACGAGGAAAAGCCTTTCGTCGTTTTTCGTCCGTCGTAAAAAAGGATTCGTCGCCATTTCCTCGTAGTATAGCGAGGTTTCTCTTTCCTCGTAAAGACGAAGTTAATATTTCGTCGTAAGTTCCACGCCCCATTTCCTCGTAAATCACTCGCCTAATTTCCTCGTACAAACCACGTGAACCTCGCGTCGTTACTTACACGTAAGATCCTTGAAATCATATCCTCGTAAATTCGATGTAATATCCTTGAAAGGATTTCCTCGTAAAATCGATGTAGAATCGTTGAAAGGTTTTCCTCGTAAAAACCTCGAAAGCCTTTCCTCGTAAAGACCTCGAAAGACTTTCCTCGTAAAAACCTCGAAACTATTTCTTCGTAAATTTCTCGGAAACATTTTCGTCGTAAATAACTCGTAGACTTCCATTTTTCGAATTAATAAAATATTATTTGATAAATATAATAATTATTAATTTAACAAAATAAAAATATTTAAATATTGGATTTATAAATAAATTTTAAATAAAATTCACAAGCAACAAAATATTTTATATATAATTAAGTTTTGGATTTTATAATACATAAACCGAAAAAAAACTAAAAAAACTAAGGCTCGTTCATCGCCTCGTAGAATTCCTCGCTCCTCCTCGTAACATCCTCCTCGTTATGTGTGCCCGATGACTCGCCTGGAATGGGATTTTGTTGTTTCATGTTCCTCAACAAAGCTTCCCATTCCGGATTTGTGGACGCTATAACGTCGATGAAGGCTTCGAGTCCACTCACACGGCTTTTGGTCGCGCCCAGCTCGGAACGCAACTGAGTGACTTCTTCGGTCTGTCTCTGAGCATAAGATGATGTCGCTCTCGGGACATCATTGACGGAACCGATCCCCAACGTACGTCCCTTTTTCTTAGGGACAACCTTAAAAACAAAAAAATTATATTTGTTAGTTAATTTAAAAGGGAAATTTAATCAATTAATAATTAAAAAGATATAATGTTAAAAAATTTACCTCCTCGTAAATCTTATCCACTTCAGTTGTGGATAAGGTAACTGGTAATCCGTCGCCGGACTGCTGGGTCAGCTGAGTCTGGCGCTCCTCAACCCGAGCAATTACGTTGTTGTAGATTTGCTCGGACTTGCCATCTAAAAACTGGCCCGCCTTGTTTTTGTGGGTCCGCTCGTAAAGTTCCGGAAGAGTCGGGAGACGTCCCAACTCTTTGGCCTAAAAACATTTAAGAAAATTGTTAGAAATATATTTAATTATATTAAAAATAATAATTAAATATTTAATTACGTACCATTTTCAAACGGACACCGGCATGTGGTTTTTGGCCCGTAGAGTGTAGCATCGGGCCGTTACCGTGCTCGTCTACCGTGTTACGGGCGGCAGCACAAATGTTTGCGATCCTAATGGAGTTAGGATCCTTCCAGTAACGGATGAGGCCGTCCCAAACATCCGTGGTAAGCTCAGCGGGTTTGCCACGGGTGTACCCCTTGACGATCCAGGCACCCTTCCAGTTGCAAACCGTGTCCGACAAGCGAACTTGCGCCTTTTCGTAAAACGCCTTCCTCACTCTCTCACTGACCCCGATGGACCAATGATACTTTTGCTGCAAAAAAAAATTAATAATTAGTTAATAAAAAAAAAATTAATAATTAGTTAATAAAAAAAAAATTAATTAATAGAATTACTTACAGCGTAAATCTTGAACCACGTCTTTCGGATGTAGATCGGCGTCAATTTCCAGTTTGGATGCGCCATGGAGAAGTAACCTTTAATCGTCTCGGTTACATCTGTCGCAAGGGAATTGTCAACCCCAAACCTGGAAAAAAATGAAAATTTAAATTATTTAATGAAGTTATAAATTAAATTAATTATTTAAAAAATACACTTACCATAAAGTCCCGTCGGGTCTGTCGGGGTCTATGATTGGTAAACCAGCTCTGCCTGGCATACCAAGAATATCCTCGACAGTGTACTGCGAGAACGGAACAGTAGGTGGCACCATGAGATCGGGATGAACAGCGGCGGGGATCTCAGGAGGAGCCATCGGAGGAGGCACCGGAGGAGCCATCGGAGGAACCATCGGTTGAGCCATCGGCTGAGCCATCGGCTGAGGCTGAGCCATCGGAGGAGGAATCGGAGGGAAGAAATGCTGAGTCTCGGGAACAGACTCCTGATCTGAAGAACCTGAACCGCCGGCACCTGAAGAAGAACCTGGCGGGTCTAACTGACTACCAGGCTCACCGAATATCTCCCTGTAGTGAGCAGTAAGCATGCGCTGGCGAACCTGCAAAAATATATTTTTTTGAGATTATGATCATCAATAATTAAAAAGCTATCATCAATAATTTAAAAATCTATCTAACAAACATAAAATCCGTAAACCTATCTAAATTCTCTAAACTAACCACCTAAATTAACCACCTATCTAAATTGTCTAAACTAATAAAGGGGGCGAGGAAATTACCATTTTCGGAGGAGAGAGGAATGGGAAAGGAGTTAGAGACGAAATGGGGAGGAAGTGGAGAGGAACTTTTGACCCTTTTCAACGCATCTAGACAGATTTGAAACATACCCATCGGGGAATTTCACTTCTGATGCTACCCAGTTGAACAACACCGACTTTTTTTCTGAAGACAATCTGAATATCGGAACAGGAACTTGCCCATTGCTGTTTATATGTAACTCGCTTCTTGAGCAAATATCCGGCAAGTCTAACCTTGATTTTATGTTGTCTTTTGTCTTCCCCGGGACATTCAATATTGTATTCATGATGTTCTCAAAGAAATTCTTCTCTATATGCATCACATCGAGGTTGTGGCGCAGAAGAAGATCCTTCCAATATGGCAACTCCCAAAATATACTCTTCTTGTGCCAGTTGTGATGAACACCGTAAGAATCAGGCATATTAGGGGGAACATGCCAATTACCACCACGAGGAACTGTTTCCAAAACTCCATAGTAATCGAGTTGCTTTTCAGTTTCTTCTCCAGTTAAATATGGAGGAGGAGTGTCTCTCACACCCTTTTGTGCCTAAACAATGTCTTGTTTCTTCGGTACGGATGGCCAATGGGAAGAAATCTACGATGACAATCGAACCAACTTGTCTTCCTCCCATTCTTCAGTTGAAAACGCATCTGTCGCTCCATTACAATATGGACAAGCTAATCTCCCATGTGTAGTCCATCCCGACAACATCCCATAGGCAGGAAAGTCACTTATGGTCCACAAAAGCATCGCTCGCATCGTGAAATTCGTCTTCGTTGAGCAGTCATACGTCCTCTCCCCTGTTGACCACAAATCCTTCAACTCTTTTATCAGTGGTTGCAGGAAAACATCCAGCGACCTTTTAGGATGTTTCGGACCAGGTATTAATATGGTCAAGAATAGCAACTCCCGTTGCATGCACATCTCCGGTGGCAGGTTGTATGGCGTAAGAAAGACTGGCCACAATGAATATTGTCTCCCTGACATTCCGAATGGACTAAATCCATCTGTGCATAATCCGAGATACACATTCCGGATATTGCTAGCGAATTCCGGATATACTTTGTTAAAATGTTTCCAGGCTCTTGCATCTGATGGATGTGTCATCTCACCATCCGTCTGAGTATGCTCGGCATGCCATCTCATCTTTCCAGCAGTCTGCTCTGATTGGTACAATCTTTTCAATCTGTCTGTAATTGGTAGGTACCACATCCTTTGGTACGGTACCCTATTACGTCCCCGTCCTTGCGGCTTGAATCGTGGCTTCTTGCAGAATCGACATTCTTCTAACTTCTCATCATTTCCCCAGTAGATCATGCAGTTGTCGATGCAAACATCTATCATCTCCGAAGGCAACCCAAGACTATACACCAGTTTCTGAATCTCATAATAAGAATCAGCAGACACATTGTCTTCCGGCAAATACTCTTTGAACAAGTCTGCCCATTCATTCATGCAACTTTCCGGTAGATTGTGATCAGTTTTAATATTCATCATTCTAGCAGCCAACGACAATTTAGAGAGACCTTCTCTACAACCACTGTAAAGTGGTTGATTCGCCGCATTTAACATTTCATAAAACTTTTTTGCATCTATGTTAGGTTCTTCATCTTCATCATGAGCTACAAATGCATCAGTTACCATATCATGAACCCTATCAAAATCTACCATCTGCTCCTCCTGATGGTAACTAGGTTCATTATGCAAATGAAGAGCAACCGGTTCTTCCTGAAAATTGCTATTACTACTACTAGCTTCATTCTGATCATAATTATTATAACCTTCTCCATGTTGAAACCAGATATAGTAATTTTGGCGTGAAACCTCTATTTATTAAATGCTTCCAAACATTTTCACGATTTGCCAATTTCGAATTGTTGCATTTCCGACATGGACAGAACATCTTACCGCTTTCTAGGGCGAGCGGTGTGGAATCTGCTTGATGCATAAATGTCTCCAGTCCCGCAATGTATTCTTTCGTCACTCTCCCGTTAGCATCTCTATGCATATACATCCACCTCCGCAACTCGTAGACATTCCCAGAGCCTGACATTTTTTTCCTTTCACGTTTTTCTTTTTTTTTCTTGTTGGTGTGTTTAAAATGATGTTGAAACTTCCATATTTATAGAAAATTTTCGAATCTGGTAGTTGAAGTTTTGCGATGAATTTGCGAGGAAAAGGTAGGTAGCAAAAAAAAACGTGCTTTAAAATTCTTCGTTAAGTTCACGTATATCATTTCCTCGTAAAGGTGACGTAAATTTACGTTGATTTAACGAGGAAATTATATTTCCAGTTTTCCTCGTAAAGATAATGCAAGCTTTACGTGGTTTTGACGAGGAAAATGTATTTCCTCGTAAAGACCACGTAAAGTTACGTGGGCTTTACGACGAAATGTTATCTTCGTTAGTTTACGAGAAAATAACGAGGTTTATTTCTTTCGTTGTAAATTCCTCGTAAGTTCCTCGTACATTTACGAGGATTATATTTCCTCGTTAACTTTCCTCGCCAAAATGCTGTTTTCTTGTAGTGTCGTCTCATCTGCCTCAATGGCCCACGAGATCTTCAAGGCCCATGACGTGAACATCTCGTCCCGCGGCCTCCCTCCAATCGACCAGTCCCTCTTTTTCGGAGAAACCGGATTCTTCTCCGCTCCCCATGGAGATTACTGGAAGTTCATGAAGAAACTGCTCACCACAAAGCTACTTGGACCACACGCAATCGAGCGGTTACGAGCCGTGCGTGCAGAGGAGCTAGAGCGGTTCTACTTTCGTCTCCTAGACAAAGCGAGGAAGAAGGAGTGCGTTGAGGTCCGTAAAGAAGCGATGATATTCACTAACAACAGCACGTGCAAGATGATAGTCGGGAGGACGTGCTCGGAGGAGGATGGTGAAGGTGAGAGAGTCTGGGGGACTGATTACAGAATCTATTTCCTCCACAAAGAAGGTTTGTTTACAACCTTGCTGCGCAAGCCGCTTGAGAAGCTTGGAATCTCACTGTTTAAAGAGGAGATAATGGGTATTCCGAAAGATTATGACAAGGTGCTGGAGACGTTTCTTGCGGAACACGAAAAGTAGCAGAGAAGCATCATCACCACCAAGGTATGGATTTGATGGACGTGTTGTTGGAAGCAATAAGAGACGAAAAAGCAGAGTATAAGATCACCAGGGACCACATCAAGGCTTTGTTCGTGGTAACCAAAAAAAAACATCATCACATCACACTAATTAATTAGGTTAATTGGTTATTAAATTTTGCTGATATAATAGGTATGTTAGAAATCTTTTAAACAATCTAGACATCTATTCTATTAAATTAGAAACATGATTATTATTAAAAAAATTATTAAAAAATTATTAATCATTTAAAAATATTTAAAAATGTAAACAAAAAATGTATGCTCTTTTTAAAGTGGGTCAGAATCTAATACTTCCTTCGTATCAATATAAGTGAGTTTTAAAGGTTTT